>NC_083707.1:54637500-54937500 GCF_033118175.1 Dama dama
AGGGAATGGAGGTTAGCCACTCAAAACAGTAAGTCACCAAGCTCTCTGATGGTTGACTGCAAACACCTACCAGGGGTAGGCCGTGTGCCCAAGTGTTTTCTCTGCCACTTTTGGGGAAAAAATTCTTACCAGTAAAATTATTGTTTACAATACTGATCACCTAAAGTACATCCATATTATTCTTAACTTCTTCTCTAAAGTTTTTGGTTCTTTTGTGATTTTCCAAAAACTCCTTGACAGACATATGTGGGATGAAGGGGAGCTAGGGACGCATACGTAGAGCTGTCACAAAACTTTAGAGGGTATCTCACCAGAACTCACAACCTACACAGCAGACCTGCAGTAAAAACTTGCTGAATGAATGAATAAACGACTGCATTGAAAAACAACTAAATATTCTACACCACTTGAGTGCAGAGTCTGGAATGTCTGTATCGTTCAGCTTCCAAACAACGATTTATCTATTCCCAACTCTGCCTTGAGCCCCACTGCAGCATGGCACAGGATTCAGAGAAATGTACAACATGTTTCCTGTCCTCAGAGATTTGCCACATGGCCAAGGTCACGTGATCAAGGCCACGTGACCAGTGCTCTTAATAAAATGGAAAAATAGGACTAAAGACTGTAGGCACAGTCATACATGTATTAAACAATCAATCAGACAACAAACTATTAAGAATAGGCTAAGGAACGGAACTATTCACTCCCAATCACAGATCTCATTAAATTCTGCCCTTTTTTCTGAATAATGACTGCAACACTACACAGTTACTGTGAAGTTCAAATAAACCAAAACACACACATACATGTACCCTGCAGATTGCCTGGAATCAGGCAGGTTAACAAATGACATGAATGAATGAATGAATGATGAATGTATGAACAAAACGTCATTTTTCCCCCAAAATATAACTTGTTAAAACTTGTACAATTCCATGTTTCTAAGTCATTGAACACTCATTTTTTTCCCATATACTTGCTTACTTCTACAATGCTATTCTTTTTTTGCCTAGTATAGCTGAATTAGCTAAACATAACATCCCAAGGATAACAGAGATATTCATCAACATACAGGATTACATAATATCATGGGAACAAGCAAACCTATAAAGTAACTGACCGCCTTTAGGTAAATATCTACCCCATCAGAAAACTGCTGAGACAATGAACACATCTATGTGTGGTGCTCAGTCACCCAGTCGTGTCTGACTCTTTGCGACCCCATGGACTGTAGCCCGCCAGGCTCCTCTGTCCATGCAATTCTCCCAGCAAGAATGCCGGAGTGGGTTGCCATGTCCTTCTCCAGGGGATCTTCCCAACCCAGGGATGGAACTTGCATCTCCTATATCTCTTGCATTTGCAGGTGGTTCTTTACCACTAGCTCCACCTGGGAAGACCCTTCAACATGTCCTCATTATAAAAATATTATAACTTATTTTATACTGGAAAATTTTTATACTGGAGTGGGTTGCCATGCCCTCCTCCAGGGGATTTCCCCAACCCAGGGATTGATCCTAGGTCTCCTGCATTGTAAACGGATTCTTTACCGTCTGAGCCATCAAGGAAGCCCAATACACGTATACTGACAAACAATTTAAATAGCATACAAGTACCTACTCTGCACTAGTTTCATCTTTATAACTAGTTCCCCGTGACAGGTATCACACCATTCCTACTTTAAAGACAGAGAGTTAAGGCACAAGCAGTCTTGGATGACATTTCATAGATCACAAAGCTATAAAATCCCCAGGGCTTAAACGTGAGGGCCAGACACGTCTGTATGAGAATTACTGCCTTGCTCCTCTGCAGCAGTGTGACAGAGGCCAGGTCGTATCACGGGCTTGAGTTTTAGTTTCTTCCTCTTAACACAAGAGCTTCTTTTGAGGCATAAATGAGAGGATACCTCGTTCAGCGTATCAGGGGCCTGTTATAAATGAGAGTGAATTTCCTTGTTCTTCCTCTACTCTTTCCTCTGTGCAAGTGTTCCTTAAATAGCAGTGAGCAGACAATCTCCACCCAAAAGAGGCAGTCACAGAAGTCAACTAATATGGACAAAAAAATTTTAAAAATATAGGACCACACTAAATTCTTTACTACTAAGCAATCAAATCACACTACTGGGGTGAGAAGCATGTATGCACAGATAGATACTTAAAATATCTATTTTCTGTTGATGAAATCAGTATCAGAATCTATGTTCACATATTTAAACATAAATGAATGATCAATTTTGCCAACTCAGAGAAAAGGACTTATCTGGGCTATACCTATTCACTGAAGACAGGAGGTATTAGTGAATTTAAGTTATTCAGAAGCTAAACAACTGGATTTTTTTTTGGTCTCCAGTAGGAGTCACTATAAACAAGACATTTAATTCATAAGTTAATGTTAGTGTTGAGTTAGTAAATAGATATACATGGATTGTTATAAAACTTTTTAATAAATAGTGATAGCTTATACCTAAAAAAAAGGGTAAGTGTTTAAAACCCAACTTAAACTGCGATGACAAAAATCCACTTCATTAAAGATTTAATTATCCAAAGGAGGATGCAGACAGACATGTACACACATACACGCGGACACACAGAATGAGAAGTTTTTCTGATGACCATAATAGGAGACAGCCTTGCAACCTAGCAGTGAACACCAACAAACTGCCTGTGTGGACATTTCTGTACTTCTCTGTATTGACATCTTTAGAATGTAAATTAACTATGTCTGTGAATAAGTGAGGAAGCTTTACTACTTTAAAAAAATTATTTCCCTCAATTGGAATTCCAATTATCTCAAACTTTTTTTTTTTGCCTAATACACATTTATCTGGAGAAAACACTTATCTCACATAAATATACTTGTCACATAATTATAAAAATATTTCTCGGAAGTCGGTATTGCATGAAGAACTGAGATAAAGCACAAATCATCTCGGTCGGCTCTGGGGCCAAAACTTACTCTCTTAGCACCATTTAGATTATCACAGGTACAACAATTTTAACTATTTGTATAGTTCAAAGGTAGACACGTTTCATTTGGAAGAGTTTTATCACAGAAGAATATCAAAGTAACACAGACTGGGAAAGCTAAAGCCTATTTGTGGCTTCATCAGCGTCTTCCTATTTTTATCTTAAATTGGCTACTTTTATATGGCTTGGGTTCATAAGCAGACATCCAAATGGTTTATCACATGATCAAGTATTTATTCTCTTCCTGGCTGGTCAGAGAGCTTGTAGTCATATTGACAGCCAAACCATGTGGACTAATTGTTTTTTTTAAACCAGATTTTTGTTCTATAAATATTCATCTTCCACCTTTTTGCGGCAGTATTTCTCTTCAGAAGAAAGAGGAGTTTTCTCATTTTGCTTTAGATGGTATTATAAAAACTCACAGACATATATTGTTTTGGTAACATGCAGCAGTATGCAAAATAAATGCAAAACACTTTCTAACATTCTTGCATGCCGTTAGATCTGGTTACAGTCATTTTCCCAGTTTTTCACATTTTTCTCATTTCTATGGTAAAGAATACAATGAGTATGTCATTACCCATATGAACATGACATCTCAACAAGCCAGAGATATAAAATAGCACTACCCTTCAGACTGAGAAACATGTATCTAATGTCATGTATGGTACGTTAAAGTGAAACGTACTCAGTGGCAACACCAGAATATATAGATTTTCATGTTGAACTGCAGTGCAAACTGCAACACTTGAATTTAACTGAAGTTCACTTCTTCCTTCCTCAATTTCATGCAAAGACCTGTCATTGCAAAAGTCCTACATTTACCTACTACTAAAACCTCTCACATATTAAATGAAATTAGAAAACGATAGTGCAATTGACACTTTTGATGACTAAAGGAGATATTTTAGTTAAGGAGAAAAGATTTAACATTGGGTTTCTTATTTTTTCCTCAGGACATCAATCTCTCCCCTCTGGGATAAGTGGAAATTTTTCTTTGGGGAAAAAAATTCCTTTATCCTAACCCAGTATGATCCATAGCCAGTCTCCAAGTTTGATACAAAAACAAACCATTTCTATTTTGGTACAATGAGGAAGCATCGCAGTGGACAATATAAAAACAGAGATGGAGGAAGTTGACTCAGATTGCTGCACTTCCTAGATGAGAAAGCGAGCAGGCTTACCACAATCACCTGAATCAAATGAAATAAGACGACAACTGTTTTTTCCGTCAAATTGATGCACGTGTAAAAATTAATTCCCAAAAAGTTAAAGGGGAAATCCTGGGCATGTTTGTTTGCCTGGATGAAGGATTCTGTTTGAGAAAATTTTTTTTTTTTTTTTGAGAAATTTTTGACAAAACGGATTGATGAAGCAGACTGGAATCTGGGCACAGGATGTACACAATTTTTTTAAACATTGTGAATAAATACTGGGCTTCCCAAAGCATTGCTCAATGATTAGAGGGAAATGTGATATCACAATGAAAATCATTTTCATTCTAAACAGAATAATTGTCTGGGGTTTGTTAATAAGCTCCTTTGGAGGTGGGAATTCTAACAACTTCCTAAAGTTTCCAACTGTTGACTACCTTTGCTTGACATCACTGAGCAAATAGAAGAACGAATTGCTGAGCAGAGAACAAACACTTTTCAAATACTTTAATGACTATCTCTGGTAAACACTCAGTAATCAAAGAGTAGGTAAAAAGAATGAAAAAAAAAAAAAAAAAAGGTTTTAAAAATGGAAGCAAATGACCATGTAAGATTAGCATCCAACACACATCTGTTATTGAAATGACTATTTCAAATTACTGTTTTATAAAGTTTCTGCCTAAAAATATTCTTCTGAGTAACCGGGAACCAGCCCCTTGGAGCAAGAATTAATGGCATTTCAAGGAGAATGAGCAGTAGATTTTCCCTCAAGGTTGATTCTTAGCCTAAAGCCAAAGCTGGTCACTGGTCCATTCTTGACCTAAATGTTGGGTTCTTTAACCCCAAATGGCCTTGAATTCTAACTACTTAGTTTCAAAACCAAATGATCGCTTCACCTATTAATCATAAGCACTTAAACATCCACCCCACAAATAAACACAGAAATGACCATGAAGAGTCACGTGAGATAAGTTTTGCACCATCATGCACTGGAACAAGTCCTTATGGCAAATTCCATGAGTAACCCCAGAAGAAATGGTTTTAAAAGGGATAAGGTGTAATAAAGGAAAATTCTGAGCTTCCAAGTAAGTGGGAAATTCATAAGCTTTCACTGAACACAAACAGCATTAAAATTAGAACTGTTTGGCAAAAATCTGACACTGATACATTTTGGTTTCTACACGAGGCCAACCAAATCAGGTATAGGTGAGGAGTGCCCCAAAGTTACACAGCAGTGATGATCATACTTCCATTCATTTACAGCTGGGCAAAAACTGGTCCAAAAGGACATCTTCCTAGTCATGGCCAGCGTTAATAGTGCCAAACTGCCGAATCACAGTCCTTACAAACCAGAGGCATGAAAGTTCCCTCCATGTATTTGGACAAGGGGGTCTCCCAAAATGTCAGTCAGTTTTCTGCCTTCTTTGAAAGTGATTACCAAATGCATTTTGAGAATAAAACAACTTAAAATTTGCTTAATGCAAGTCAAAATCTTAAACAGGTCAACTTTCCCATCCTTACCCCAGCTGCTGATTTCCTCTTCTGCAGCGTGTGACATGTTCTCTAATACCTGCAAGCCATATGTTTTTTGAGTTTTCTTTTTTTTAGGACTTATATGTTTTGTGAGTGTATGTGTGTGTGCTTAGTCGTGTCTGACTCTTGTGACCCCATGGACAGTAGCCCACCAGCCTCCTCTGTCCATGGGATTCCCCAGGTAAGAATACTGGAGTGGGTTGTCATTTCTTTTTCCAGGGGATCTTCCTGTCCTAGGGGTCAAACCTGCATTGCAGGTGGATTCTTTACTAACTGAGCCACCATAAATATGTTTGTTTGTTTTTACAAATGCCAAATATTATTCAGCTTTGAAGGGTAAAGGCAGGTTTTCAACAATGTAAATCTTATCATGTGCCATGCTTCTCCACTCATTAAAAAGCCCCTGTTCTCCCTTAACCTAGAATGTCTTTTCCTTTTTCTGATTGCTATAATCTTACCTATATATCAAGATAATTATTGTGAAGCCTTTCTCTTAAAATTTAATTAAGCCACGTTTTTTACGGAGTCTAAGCACCAACCTACTCAACCACCTATACCAGTGCTACCATGTAAATCCGTATGTATATGTGTGGTGTACAAGGAACAGGAAATACAGTAAGAGGTCAACACCTATCCATTTCGTACATGGCGTGTGTCCTTCCAACTTGCTAGCTATGTTGACCAACTTACACTTTCTTTAATAAAAATAAGTACACTAAAAAAATAAAAATGACTTGGCCCATAAGCGTTCTCAGAGGTAAACGTTTCTGTATTGACTCAATCTTAGCATCACCACTAAACAAATGCCAGTATTTTACGATAAATGATTTTTAAACAGAAAAAAAGTTTAAAAAATTTTTAATTGTATTTTTACTTCTTTTAACGACTTCCAAATTTTTGTTTCTCCAAACAGGTATGTGGGGATGAGACCGCCATCCCCATTACCTGTCATCCTGTCCTTATTAAAATAATGTGGAGGTCAAAAACCAAAATGTTACTTCAAGTTCTGGCTTTATCTAAATCTCAGTTTCTTTATAAGTAAACATGTTTCAAATAAATAAAGTGTTAAATTGTGATCACAACAGTTTTTTCCCCAACTTAAAAATTCTGGGATTTATGTTTTTATGATAATGAGATATCTCTGAATAAGCAAGCCCTGAAAATAAAGAGCTCGTCAAAAGTTGTTTCTGCAGTTAAACAAGCTAAAGCACAACAACAAGGAAGAGATACACAGAAGATGTTAGAAACTCAGTCACTACCTGTCACCTCTTTCTTCATCTGCCAGATCTATAACTCTCAGTCATCCAGAATCAAATTCTGTGGTCACTTCCAGATAAGGACCATTCTAGAATGTACAGCTCTCCAGCAAAGTTTAATGTCATGAACTGTAGCTAAATAAATCATGCACCTACTTATTGCCCCCAATACTATAGATTTTTAAAGAGTAGAGTAGAGATTATGATTTAAATTTCTTTGCCTTCCCCTATAACAATGTTATCTGTCCATAATAGGAGCGTAAATCCATTTTTGCTCATTGAGTGAATGAGGAACAAAAAGATTTATTTCCTTCCTTTCCACAGTGACAGAAATGATCAAGTCCAGGGTTGTCAGAGAAACACATTATAGCCAGCTGTAACTTCACTTTGAGAATAAATCAAGTCTTCACGAAATGGAAAAATGAGGATGTGATTAGACAAAAATTTTCATATAGAGCTATATCTACATTATACTGATAAAACACATACACACACATGTAACCATGATGAATTGTTTCCCCAGTTTTCAAACGTTTTAATGATTGTTTTTTATTTCATGAGCCTGGCCTTTCCTTCACCTGGATTATAAACTGCTAAAGATTAGGGATGGACAAAGTTTTATTTGCTGGGTTGGCAGAGAGCATATTCATTTACACATACACTTCACAGAAGGGGGCTTGGAGGATCTAATTTATCTCCCTTTCTCTTGAGTAGTGTGGCTATTTTCTCAATGGAATAATTAACCGTGCCAACAATATGCCAAAGATATAAAAATGGATACATGCATTGTCACTTTTGAGAGGTGATACTATTATGCCACCTCGGAGGTGCGATGCAGTCTCCTGTTTGTTTCATGTATTTAGTTTTTCTTGGCAAGTCCTCCTTAACTTATTTAACCTATATTCTACTTTAAAATGTCTTTTTATAAACATTTTCTTAGAGGGATGACATATCCTCTGATGGCTAGACGTTATTTCCTAATGACGTGGAGGCAAACAAAACAAAGAAGCAGGTGCTTTCCATGTCATTTCCCCATATTTAACTTTTTTGTTGTCCTTTCCAACACATTCCATTTAACCAGATTTTAGACATGACAAAAAAAAAACTTTGAAAGATATAATTTTGTTATATTGTTAAAAATATGCTGATAAAGAAACTTGCCAACAATTACAGTGAATCTCAGGGTTGATTTCATCTTTCTACTATATATTTATTACCTTGTTACCAGGGCCTGTGTGATTACATCAGTTGTTGAACTTTTAAGAGCCAGAGTCTCTGTATCTATTAGTTTACAAGGTGAATCAGTGATACTGGCTCCTATGAAGCATCATGAAATGAACTCTTGCTTGGAAAACTATTTGTGGCCACTTATATACTTGCATAAATCTTCACAATAGCAGGGACTCTGGTGCACACTGCACTTTCCAGGAAGCGTGGCTCTTAGTAGGTGTGCAGTAAATATTTGCTGAATTTTTAAATTTGATACTTGAACAGATTCAAAGCTAAGTGGGTACACAATGATACAGAGTCATCAATCGTTTCCCACACCTGCTGGCTGATGTCAGATGGGGAGTTATAGACCCCTCTTGACAATATGATAGAAATTATATACTCTCTGTCTCAAGTTACATCTTTGAAGACTGGAATTCTGTTGATTAGAATCTTAAGAGAAAGGTACTAACATTTTGTAAAGACTGGTTTAAAATATACTTGAGATCTGGATACACATAAGTCATATCTTTTATGAAACAAGCTTATTGACATCTGATCTACCTAAAACTTTACTAAGTATATTTAGACAGTTAACACACTTTTGACATTCTTAACTAAGATGAAGGTTTTCAGAAAGCATCTTTGAAAATAAGTTATCACCTTAGTTGTTTGTACCTTATAAAAAAAAGTTTCGTAACTTAATGATATCATCACAGACACCTGATAGCAATGCAACAGTTAACAATCTGTCCGGGTCTCCTTTTAAATTGCCAATTTTCAGATGTGTGGAAGGAAAATGCTAGAATCTTAAATTTGCTATGCAGAGTTGTCTGCAGAGATGCAAACTTCATTTATCTCCCTCTTTATATATTTTTCTTTCTGAAAAATTTTTAAAAGGCTAAGTCATTTTGAACCATACACCACAGGGAAACAGATCGCTTTAATACTCAAGAGATGTTTTATCTCTATTATCTATGGCTCTTGCTGAAAAAAAAAAAAAACCCCAAAACACCTCTACTCACCTCCACATAACCTATCTTAATTTCTTTGAATCAAATGCAGGTGCTTCATTTTAAATGGTGGTCCAATGACTGACATTTAAAACCCCAAAATCTTGGTAAGTGGCTACAATGCTTAATGTTGCCGGCATTCACGGCGCTTGTGCCACAGGAGCAAACTGGGGCCACGCCATCCTACTGTGCAATACGTTTAATTCGAACCCTGTAATCTTCACTGTGATTATCCATTTTGTCATCCTGAAGGCTGCAACTTCCCAGGAAAGTCGGGATAGTGACTGCGCTTTATTTTCCAGTGAAGATTGTTTCTGTGCTCTGTTGTTGAGTTGGGAGCACAGCTGTGCAAAGGAGTTTCAATGTACCAAAGGGTGGTAGGAGAATAATCAGCTCAGAACTTCACCTGATGAGTTCACAAACCACAGGCTACACAAAAAGTATATGAACTCCTCGAGCACCACGATCACTTACGTGACGTTTAAACTGGATCTGTGTCAAGTAGTTGTGATTGATGCTGACCTCAAGGATACTTTTTTCCCCTTGTTTTACACAATATACATAGCCACAGACAAGGACTGAGCCTAATTTCATTTTCCAGCAGTAACTAGCATGTTATTTGTGTTTCACAAGTGAAATGGTCATTGTAGGGACAGAGCTTCAACTGCTCATTCAAATCAAACCATAATACTAAGAGCATTATCTTCAAAAAAAAAAAAATAACGGCTTGATTTAGTAAAAACATTCTTAATAATAAAAACAATAAAACATCCTAAATCATACTCCACATACTTTAAACAGCCTGAAATAACTTTTATTAATAGCATGTAAGTCTTGTATTCATAATTGAGTCTTCAGAGTAAATGGACTATTTAGGTATATTCCGATGAATTATCACAGGAGAAAAGGATCTGTCATTATTTCTAATCAAAATCTCCAAATACATATTTCCAAGATAAATCAAAATGGACCTTAATAAAAGGATTAAAAATCATGGGCTAAGACATCCAGCCTAGGGAAAAAAAAAAATCATTTCAGAAAAAAGGCAACAGTGTAAAAGCTCTTGGCTGCTTAAAATGAGTTTTAAATGAATGAAGGGGGTAGTGCCTGCACCCTTTTAAAAGTGAAAGTGCATACTTCAAAATAATAATTCAGAATTAAGTAACTCTTACTAGTGACTTATCAAGTTGAATTCATAAATTATGACCTGGCTAACTCAGAATTAAAATGATTCACTCTTCAAAATAAACCACTGCCTGTTCTAGAAAACATCTTAAATCTTACCCTAGAGAAAAGTTATTACTTCCTAACACCTTTCTTCAGGCAGAGGCACTCAGTTTCCATTGTCAAAAATATCCATTTAAATGGGTAATAGCCAAATATATACTGATGAATTATTCAGATTTCTCAAACGTCTGGGCAAAAGAAGATTTAGCAAATTGGTACTATATTTTCAGTTTAATTATAAAATAGATTCTTAGGAATTAAAAATAATGTCTTAGAAGCAGACTGAGGCCCAGATTTGGCCACTGAAGGCTGTGTGACGCTCTTGCTGAAAGACAAGAACAGAACAAACACATCCTAGCAGAGTGTGCCGGCCACAATGGTGGGACTTACACCCAGGGAAACCTGTCCTTAATTTATCCCGTTGTGTGTAGATTTGGCAAGAATCTCCAAACATCATTTACATACCATATGCCCTGAATTACCTAGGCACAATGGCTGTGGATAAATATGATGTTTCAGGTCTGTTTGCTTCCTTTTATAAGTTTTGCAGCTTTCATTTCATTTTTCTCTTTACTAAACAATTGAATGCAATATTGTGTGCTGCATTTGAGTGTTTTGCTAAATCAATAAATAGTTCATTGTGCTTTGTGATTAGAAAAAAATGATCTGAGGTAGGCAACCAGGAGGTATTTATTCCTCCTAAGCAAAAATCAAATAAAGGAAATGAGCTCTTTATGCTTTGCACTCATTTTAACCCTCGTCTCCTTACCAGGCATAGAAATTCGAGGCATTCAACAATTAAATAGATAGAAATCAAACATTATGACTTTTGTGGAATGTATAATATTGGTCAGCAAGTTTTCATGTTTAGAAGGGATCCCTGAAAACAGATTCTTGGTAATTCCTGCATCTGTTCACCTTATAATTAAAAGGCATTATTACTGCTTGTGCCTTAGTTTACCTCATTCCCAAGAATGGTATTATCACAAACTCAGTAATATATGTCCAGATTCTCACACTAAATTTAAAGTCAGGTTGATAAAAATGAATACTTAAACCAAAAAGATCAATAGCCTAAAAAAGTCTTGGAGCAGAACTACGTACATATTTTTTGTTGTATACTATAAATTTGACTGTATAAACTTCCAATTAAAAATGACATTCACACCATCATTTTTGATAGAATTTTGCACAGTAGGAATACTCATTAATGCAGGGTAATACAGTGTGATAAGCAGCTTAGACATCAAAATAGAAAAAAAATGCCAGTTGGTCTACTCTTTACATGAGTAAAATGAAACTTAAAATTTTAGATACCTGAGGAATTAATTAAAAAGAACACTTATTGGCATATGTATTTTTTCTAACTATGTCAAATCAAGAGCATCCATTCTCTAGTCAGTTTCTACTAGTGGTCTCATAAAAACACAAACACACAAAAATACTCATCCCATATTTGATGATAAAACACTAAATGCATTACAATATTCAAAATGAAATAAAATGTAATTTAAATAATTTTACTCATCCTACAAGTACCCTCCTAAAGAGAGTGTGTATTTATATATATTTATATACTTATATATTTTTAAATCATTTAATATGAAAGTTTCTGAAATATCTGGATTCTTTTCAGCTTTGGTAAAAGAGGGGCAGAAGCCCATTAGCTACAAAGTGTGGGCACCTGGGTCAGTTCTTGATCTTACACTGGAAAATACAAAGTGGTTATATAACTCTCAGTAAATGGCAGAGGAGTGTGCATATACTAGAAGAGAAACAGGTAAAAGACAATGCAGTTATTTCAGGATCCTACAAAATAATCTGCTTTCTTTAGGGGGCAAGGAAAGAAAAGCTACCCCTTGAAGAGCAGCAATGAAGGGGTTAACAGACATATGCTGTATAATTAGGAGATGCATTAATGATTATGAATAGTAAATGATTTGCTGCAAAGAAAAAAAAATTTTAGTCAAAGGGACATGTACCTATCTTACATGTTTATTAGTAACTGTATATAACTAGAGAATTCTGCTATTAAGAATCTTGCATTATTGGTATAAATACTTCCAAGGGTACATCAAATTGTAATCTTTCATACGACATCCATCAAACCAGGCTGGAGATTTTGACAAACATTAAACACAGTAAGGAGGCAATTATGTATGCATGATTTAATCTGCAACTAATTAATATGCAAATTTATTCATATGTTAGTTACTAAATTAAAAATGCAAAGAAGCCCTTATGGTGATTCTCGAAATTTTGCACAAACAGAACATTTAAAATGTAAGAAAAATGAAGTTTTTTAGAAACCTATAACACACTTTTAGTGTCTCCAGAACCTGTTGCATTAAGACTCAAAAAAATGCGTGTTTAAATACTAGATAATAATTTAAAAGGTGTGCTAATTTTATGTGAGAATGTGGGAACAGAAAGGTTAATCAGAATTCTCTCGAACTCTTAAGAGATACACTCTAATTACCAGACAAATGCTATTCTATTTCTAAGCTTCCGACCCTGCTTTTAGGGTTGTCAAAAGTTGGTCATCTTACTGATATCTAGTACAAATGGTTAGGGGAATAAATAGTATAAGAAACCAACTAGATATACTGAAAATTCCAGGGTAACTTGGAGCCCATTTGGTGCTCACTAAACACACAATTCACTCAAGATGGCAACTCGCTCTTTTCGCCTTTGGGGAACAGCTCTTTGCAAACAGAGAAATTGGAGGAAAATCTTGAGGGAGCCTAGAAATTCCCCCCAACTCTCTTCCGAATGAATCCTTCAAAGAAAATAATGCCACTAACCTAAGAGCCACCAAAAAACATAAGGTAACTTCCTCTGAATTCAATCTGGCTATTTCAGCCCTGCGTTTTCCAGACAGTCCAAAACTGATTCGAATCTCTGATGGGAGAAGAGGGATGTGGAGTCGTGTGATTTAAAAATATCTTTGGATGTCTGCATACCGGGGAATATCCATTCAAGTGCCTATTTTATCCTTTGGCACCACAGCCTTCTGCGAGCATCTGATTTCCCGGTGATTTCCTAGTGATCAGCAGCGAGATTTTGTGTGGATCACCTCTGATCTGATTACCTTTCGCATCCGCAGTCCGACGGGCCATGTATGCAGCTCCGGGAGCTGGCACTGGGAACAGCTGTAGTGGCCTCAAGAAATCAACGCAAGTCAACTGTATAAGGAAGCACAATAGACGCATCTACAGCTCTTCCTAGGGCACTGAACCCTCACCCACGTTAGGGGGAAAAAAAGGAAAAATCGCCATCAGTCTCATCGCTGCCAAGTGACACACAAAAAGGAAGTTAGCCATTGGCTGTTACTTTTATTCACAGTCTGACTCTGATCTCCCAGCTTCCCTCAGCCCCTTCGGATGCCAAGCGGGCTACAGCTTGCCCATTTCATTTCGACCACGGCAGCCAAAAAAAGCAGTGCCCCACGGTGCAGCGACAAGCAGTCTGTTTTGATATTAGTACCCCAGTATGCGTTGGGAGACAGTCAGATGTCCCCAAACTATGTGGCCTCCCCAGAGGGACCCGGTCCCGGCCTTCCCTGGCTGCAGAGATGCTGAGCCTGCCACAAAGCCTCCGCTTTGAAAGCACCAGGGCAGGAAACGCACCCTCCGCGGGACTCAGACAGAAATGGCGGGGAGGGAAGACTCCTGCCCTCCAATCCCACACTCGTGTCTAACTGGAAATATTAACAGCCTCTCCCCACTGCCTGCCAGCCAGCAGACGGGAGCGCAAACCGAATTACGTAAGGAAAGGAGTCCTTTTCTTATGTAACTGACTCTTCGTAGGGGATAGTAAGGAAACATCAGATTTTCTTATTTTTCTCTCATAAAAGAAAGAGGTTGACGTGGGGGTTCAGACGAATGGTTCCCCCCCCCCCCATTAATTCTCAGAGAGGTAGGAAAATGATAATAAAATCCTCCCTTTCGGTCCCCCAGACACTCTGCTCCCTCTGCTCAATGTACAGACTCTGAGTCTAACCTGGTTTAACCCGGAATGCACCTGGGGTGTGCTCACTCTCTCCAGCCTTAATACATCATGCTTTTTAAGGTCTGCAGTGAGGCAGCCTCAGGTGGAGGGGCCCCATTCCTGGGTATTTCAGGAATCTGAGAGGAACCTGAGGCATGTTTAATTTGTACAGGTGACTCAATTTTGGTTGTGACCAGAACTGAACATAAAGCTTTTAAAAAAGCCTCAATGTACACATTTATGCATTCATTACACAGTGTTAAATCTAATTTGTTCTTTTTACTGTCACAGGAAGCACATGTTTAAAGCAATCTGTTTCCTCATGTGAATGCTTTCCTGTCTGTTTAAAAAAAAATTGCGACACACTTTACCCTGAGTAACCAAGAGGTGATCATAAATATCCCTAAATAGCATTAAACAGATATGAAAGACATTAACACTTTCAGAATGCCAAAGTAGTATTAAAAAAAAAAAATTCTAACAGATGCTCCTAGGTCAAAAAGTGAAATGTGTGTTTCCTGAAAAAACACTCTCATCAGAATCATAAATGAACTGAGGAGGGGAGTGAGGTGTTGCTGAGCAAACCAGGATCCTTTTGGTGAGGAACTCAGCAACCCATTGCCAAAGTGCACTTGCCATAAAAAGCCCAAACTGAAGTGGAAGTTTGATGAAAACCAGTATCCTCTGCAATCCACAAGGTGGCAACGACTACGGCTGAGAGGCGACCCGGCGGGGTCTCTCCCACTTCCCAGAGAGAGGTTCTGTCTCTGGAAACCCAGGCATGAGCTCTGCTCTGGGAAACCAGGAAGAGGTCTGGCCCAAAGGGACCTTTCCTGCAGCGTGTTATGTGGGGCCTGGCTTTGCTGGACCCTGAAGTTGGCTGGGAAGAGATGTTTGTTGTGAAATGTATCGGTCATCTCTCTCTCCTCCACCCTCTTTAGCAGATTTTTTTTTTTCCCCTTTAAATGCAAGAATTCAAGAATCAGCCCTTAGGAAAAAAAACTGTTCTAGGTTTCCCACAGCTCACAAGAAAAAATACTGTCCCCCTCCCCACCAAATGAATTCAGCAACGGCATTGAGAAAAAACGCATTACTAGGCAGCAAAGGGCAGAACCCCCCAATTCTTTTATTTTTCCAGAAAACATGTGTATAAATAATCCTGCGTATTGTTACAAATGGACATAGACGTCCTGAACAAATGGAACTCCATCTTACTTTAGAAGAGAAACACACTGCCATGCACACCCACCTAGCCAAGAACCTCCGTCTTCTCAGATGAAGCCAGAACCCCCGGCCTGACTTCCTGTGAGTGCCACCACCAGCTCTGCAAGGGGAGACCAGGGGCATCACTCGGGAGCCCTGCTTCTGGTCGCTTGCAGGATGACGCTGATGGAATAAGAAATAAGAAGCATGTATCTCCTTATCACTTAGAGGCAGGGCTGATTTAGGCATAAACAAATTACTGGCAGGGAGAATCATGTTATGAAGACTCTGTCATCTTGGCCTAACGTCCTCTTCCAAAAGGGAAAAGATGGGGAACATCCTTCCAACACAAACTCTGCAGAGCGGTTTAGTCGATGACTAAAAAGGCTGACGAGGTGTCTCTGACTGATGGAGATACCATTGTAAGGACAAAGAGAGAGAGAAAATGCTCGAAGTGTTTCCTCAGTTCAGAAAAAGCAAGTGGTCTCCAGTAGGTAGACTTTTTCTGAATGCACTTGAGACACTGGCCTCAGTCTCCATTTAACATGCAGGAGGGGGCAGGGTAAAAATCTGCTCTAGTGCAGGACGAATTGGGAGGCTGGGATTGACATATATACACGACTCTGTCTAAAAGAGATAACTCATGGGGACAGACTCTATAGCACAGGGCACTCAGTGCTTTGGGGTGACCTAAATGGGGAAGAAAGAGGAAAAAGTGGGGATGCATGTCTACAGACAGCAGATTCACTCTGCACAGAACAAAGTAACACACCATGGTCAAGCAACTAGAGTCCAGTAAAAATTTTAAAAAGAAAAAAAAAAAAAAAACTTTAACTTTAGTGTCTGAAGAAAGGTAGTTACTCTGTTGCTGACAATGCACTGCCAGGGCTTATCATGAATATCATTCGCTGTCATAATTTCTAGATACCTACAATGCATCAAGCATGCTCTAAGCACACTGTATGTATTTTTATAATTTATCACGATATCCTTAGGAGGGATGTATATTTTCCCCATTTTCCAGGGAAAGAGTCAAAAATAATGACATCATATGCCCAGAGCCAGGTAGCTAGTCACTGGCACAATCAACTAAAAAAAAAACCGGGTGATCAGATTCTGTGCTCTTAACCAGCAGATGATACTGTTTCTAGTAGAGAAATCCTATCCTGGAATATCTGGATATTCTAGTGGATGTGCCCGGATCAAAGTTGTGCGTTATAACCAGTGACTTAAGAGGTACTGACGGTCATTCTACAATGAGATGAAACTTCTGAATATTCAGTTTATTCCAGATTGTCAAATATTTGCTAAATGAGCCAGGTTGCAGAAAGTTTCTGGTCCACAAAGTGTTGTGAACAGCTACAGCCTCATGGATAAGGACGCAGACAGAAACCTCAAGGGCAGACTGCCAAAATGACTATCCCAGCTCTGCCACATCCTGGCTGTGTGACCCTGGGCATGTTTCGTCACCTCTCTGCACCTCTATTCTTCTACCCAAATAAACATTAGCGCCCATCTCATTGTATCTGTGAAGGAATATGATTTAACAGATGCAAAGCGCTCAGTGTCTGGCACAGAATAAACACTAGGTTAAGGGTCTGTTACCAGTACACCAACATCAACTCATTCAGCAGGCATTACATCTATGAATCTTCTAGACCACAAAACAGGCTTGCGACCTAACCAAGGCCACTAAGTGAGTAAGGAGGGGACGTGAGACACTAAAGTAGGAAGATTTCTAGTGGCGTCATTTGTACACGACTCTACCACTTTATTACTGTATTCATTCAATGGAAATATATTTCTAAGTAATATGCAGAAAGCAATGAGTTGAGTTTCTGTGACACAAAAAAGATGTACATAAAACAAGAAAGACCTTTACTCTCTCCAAGGTGGTTACAAGTGAGTAAAAGGGATTCAGCTGCTCCATAAAAAAACCTAAAGGACAAAACATCCCTGTGTCACACTGTGTGATTTTATTTTCTGAAATGTACAACTTTCTCAAAAGGCCAGACTTTCTGCTCTTTTTAAAATGCTAAGGTCATTCCCCAAATTGGGCTGTGAGCGACATTACACTGAGAATTTCCCTAAACACCAAGGACCTCAGTTGTGAAGCTTCGCAATTTAGATAAAGGATACTCTGAAGAGAAAGAACTGTTCAACAATACATGGCATGTCTGGCTTTTAGCTTAGTTGCAGCAATGCTTTGAATAAGTATAAGTGAAGAAAGAAGTGAATGAAGGAATGAATGAATGGATGAAAACTTCTAAAAATGACTTTTCCCCTCCCACCTGGGTGCTCCCAGTTTATTATAGGGTTCCGCTTAACAGCTAGATTGCTGATGTAATTTATTAAAGGGAAAACAAAATAGCATTGTTTCTAAAATACTTATTGGGGTTTGAATCTTCTAATTCCAACTGTATCTGTCCATAATAAGTATGTTTGATTCTATTCTCTTTTGCCCAGCACTAAGCGACTAAGCTACAGATTATATGTGACAACATCTCATACATTTAAAAATAAAATTCACATAAAGGCACTCTATGAGGACTCCCTAGGTTTTGCCACTGAAATTTCACTCACGAAGCACAGGCCTTACTATTAAATAAAATATAAGTGGCAGAATGTGTACCTTTTTATTATACAACAATACTTTCAAACAGTATAACAGTTATAGAAATAGGTTTATTTCCTATTTAGCTTCATGGCTGAAAACATTCAAACTGATTCAACAAGTCTCCATCACCAGGCCATGAATATTCTTTTACACTCTCAGCTTCAGGAGAGATGACGCATGAGTTAAACACTGTTGCATCCTTAAACAAATTTATTTTTATCTCCTCTGCTAACATCTCAGGCTATTACACGTTCCTATCATAAAGCCCAATTTTTATACTCCACTTCTTATTGAATTATTTTGCACTTCAAGTTCGTTTCATAATGAGCAAGCCAGAAAATATTATTGTACCCTGGGCTTATACACCTGAGCACCTGTGAAACAGCCGAATTCCCCAAACAGGGTTACTCGAAAACATTACCGCCAAGAATCAGCCACCTACTTGAAACTGCCTTCTCATAGCAGCTAATGATATAATGATATACTGTGCCAATCGGTAGAATGAAAGCCATTACAATATTATTATAAGTATAATCCAGGAGGCATATTTAGAATGATATGGGCTGGGAGGGAGGAAGCTGCTGGAGACAGTTAGGAACTCTGTCTCAGATGATATCAAAATAATTGTTCCCAAATAGCATTATTCTAAAATCCCTGGATGGGAACAGCAAGTGGTGATAGTGACGGGTCTTGTATGTGCGTGGAAGGCAGGTACCGCAAGAGTCGTTTTTCTCAGAAAACCTATCTTTCTAACATGAGTCCGTGTTTCACAAAGGACATGCTCTTTCATCACCAGGGCTGAAAAATACAACTGATAGAGAAAAACACACCAAGATTTTCCCTTTATACTTGGCCATGAAGGGAGCAGCACAATACAACATTCCCATTCTTCTGAGACACTGAGCACTCAAAATGAATGCAGTGACATGTAACCCACGCACAGACCCTCCTCTGATCACTCCAGAAGTAAACGCTTGTGGATCAAGTTTCAACCCTAGCAGGGTGTTTATGATTAATTCCTCAGACGACAAAATTAGACTCGAAAGACAATAGTGGGTGTCTCTGCAGCACAGAAATGGAATTCTTAAAAGATTCGTTTCAAAATCCCATTTGCACATTCTCTCGGAATTCAAATCGATATTTCTCCCTGAAACTTAAAATCACCCTTATTTCCAAGCCTGAAATTTTCCAAACTGCAGACTCTTCTGCACTACCTTCATTTCTCTGAAGAGGGAGTACAGGCTCTAGAAAAGCTGAAAACTCAAACAGCTCTGCACCTATGCAACAGCTGCAACCAAAAAAAAAAAAAAAAAAAAAAACCAACCCACGAAACACCCAGAATCATTCACATGCTGCTTGTTTTGAGATAAAATAACGGAGTACTTACAATTACAAACTTTGCACTGAATTTTAAGAAAAGCTCTCATTCCTTTGAAAATGAACATGTTTGTGTACAGACACACACCCTGGGACAGTTAAGACCAAGGCTAAGAATCTCATGCTATTGCTTTGAAACACAACTTTATGTTCAGTTTAAGAATTCAGTGCAATTTATGAAAAATAAAACAATACAGCAAGTGTCCATCAACAGCCTGATACAATCTAACCTGCCTTAAGAAAATAAAACTTCATTGTTTTAGAAGAGATTCTTTATAACTTTTGGGATTGTTGCTACATATTTGTTCTAAGAGCATCTTATTTAAAATCCTCCAAATTCGATCTGACTTTCATTCTCAACTTTCAAACAAAAAATTTAAGATTGCTTGAAGACAAGACACACCTTGAAAAAGCAGAGTTGTCAGTAACTGGTGGTGATGGTGGGAAAGGCGCAGAAAGAAAATTCCTCAATGTTAGAAAATCAACAAATGTTTCAGTCGAGGAAATATTAAAAGTTTAAAAGATGATGCTCAGCCAAATAATAGGCCAAGCATCTCTATTATTCCACAAACATAAAATAAAGGTACTTGAGCCAGATTCTGCAGAACAAGTTTCTATAATTTCCGAACACACGCAAGCCTATCACAATTCTCTCTCTAGCCTTTCCAGCAGCCTTACAGTAGTTTCTTAACTTCTTAATAATTAAACCACTCAGAGGAAGCCCAAGACTTCACTGCAAAATATACTCTTCAGTGAAGGTGATAATGTAAGGTTAGAAATCACAGTTGCCTGAAATATATTTCTCTTTTCTCAACAAATGAGTCCAGTTCTACACTGAATGCTATTGTTCCAGGTGTTGTAATTTCAACAGAAATCTAAGTGGGTGAAATACTGAAAACTTGGTTAAAAAAAGAAAAATAGATGAAGGTGGGAGGGGAGGTGCATCACAGGTGCCACCTCAGAAGAGCTTGCTTAGTAAGATAGTCAGATAAAGCTGGCTGAGAAGGCAGCCCCGTGGTGGAGAGAGCTGATGGCTGTGTCTTGTGAGTCTTTCAAGCACACATCCTTATCCTCTGTAAGGATAATCCGAACAGAGATCAGAAATACACAAACCTTTCAGCCATAGTTAACTGAAGTGTTTCTCTTCTCCCTTACCTTTCTTCTCACTTTATATTTAAGATACACACACATCAGAAGACACCTTTAAAAAGGCAAATTTAAAAGGAGCAGAATTGGATTTCAAGACAAGGAGGGCAGTGGAAGAGAATCCTTATGATTCTGAAATTCCAAACAAAAATATATAAACCTTTGAGCAATCTCCTGAGACACTGGAATGCCTTACGGGATAGATGTTGTCTATTTGGATGAATTTGATAGGCATTCAAAATTACTTTTCATGGAATAAAAACCCTCAATGTAAAGTTAAATATAGACATTCTCCTCTGCTTGTTTCACAACCAGCAATTCAAAGAAAGCACAACTTCTATAACCTATAACTGCAGGGGAAAGGAGAAAACTGGCTTTCACAGAAAACAAATAAATACTTCTTTTGTGATGAGTATTTTTGTGACTTTCAAGGTGCTTCCCAATGTCATGTTACATATTCTGTGTGAATTCTGTGAAAAATACTTTTGTCCTGTTTGGAATGATTTACTTGCATTATCCTTCACCTTCTTTCTGCCTATACATTTTCATAACAAATAAGCATAATTTAAATAACCACACCTCAGACATCAATATCATTAATTGGGAATAGGCACTTTAAGTTTAAAGGTAACTATTGTGAGCTGTCTAATATTTTAATGTGAACACCTACAGTTAAACTTTTTCACAAATTATCTGGCTTCTCTAGGAATGATCTTTCAAGAAGCCTCCCCCCACCTTTTAAATCTTGTCACACAATTGGCTTCTTCTAGACTTTTCTAAATAGGATGGAGCCCAGGTGGCTGACACTTAGTTCACTTTAAAATCAACATAAATTTTATTTTAGCAAAAGTTGTATTATCACTCAAATTAAAATTTTGTTCTCATGAAAAAGCATCATTATGATTTCCTTGAAATCAATTTCAAAAGTAGTGGGGGAAATTAAGTGTTTTAAGTACTGAGTTTTTCAATGACATATATATGTATATGTATATATAATTTCTTGGCTTCTAATAAGAAAGAAACAATTGCCAAGTTCTCTTTTAAATTGTGATTTCCTCAAGCATTTGAGAAAAAAAACTTATCTAAAAATATCTTAGGATATAAACTCAACATCATGTTTGCAACCTTCAAATATGAAGGTTTTTATATAATGGAAAATACTGAGAACAGTTAATGCTGTGAGCATTATACAACTTTTCCTGTTATTTCTAAAAATCTCTTCTGTAAAATAATGTCTCATCCAGACTTAAAGATTTTATTTTGCTTAAGAAGTCTACCCTTAAAAAAACTGGTTAACCTGGTCTCTCTCATGCACATTGAGTCTTTATTTTTCAAGTCTACCTAAGATTAACTTATATCTCAAATTTTCTTGGAGGGTCCAAATTTTATTTCAGATTCTTTACCATAGATGAGATTTCTTTCTTTAAAATTCATGTGTTCATGTATTTCTGACCACTTACAAAGTTTGTTAGATCTTTCTGAATTTAAAAGCAAAAACCAAACCAAAAATCAACTGCAATTTAACACAGAAAATAGACTTTCTTAAAAAGTACAGTTTGGAAAAAAAAAAAAAAAAAAAAAGATAGCCTGTAATAAGAGAGATTATAGACTGTTTCTAAAGATAAAACTTCATATTTCCAGAGAATTCTGAAGTTCCAAGGATTCCAACTGAGGATGTTAGTGAGACTGTCACTAAATTGGATTAGAAATGGAGATAAATTCCACCAATATTTGAAGTAGAAGGGTTGGAGCTGTTAATATAGTTTCTGGTTACAAGTATATCATTTTGAAACAGGTCTTATGTGTTTACATTTTGGTGGGTACACTAAAGTTTCTGAAAGACAATGTCCTTTGTGTCTGTGTTTTTCCTGTGTGTTTGGAAAAAGATATTTTAAAACAGCAACACATTAAAAAATTGTTTTTGCTTTCTAGATTTTAATGCTTCCATGTTAACTTCTAAGAATCACGGACCATTTTATCCAAAAATGTGATTCAAAGTGATATATTTTTCTCTGCACGAATCATGACTCAATACGTAGATGATTAGGCTACACAAGATAGGAAATTTGCTGGACAGCGCAGTAAAGTGGAAAAATGTTAAGTTTAAGATGATATATGTTTTCAAAAAGAAAAACCGAGATGTGGAAATCAAACAAACAAGAAGTTCACGGGCAGATGTGAGAAATTAGGCAAGATAAATCCTTGCATCCACAAAAAACAAAGCTGTATTGTTAAAGTCCTATCCAAAGATGAGGGCTATCAGAAATTGAGATGTGGCTGAAGAGGGCAACATACTAAGACGAGACAAGAACACAAAAATGTTCCGCAGTACTAAGCAGGGCTCTTGTGGGCAATTAGGTAGCTGTCAATTTCACACAGCTTCTCCTTTAAGAAAACATCACCCCAGCCCTTAACTATGGGCCTCTGTTCTCCAAGGGGACAGACTCCCTTCCCGCCACTGCGCCTGTGCACCGCGACCCTATCACTGCCATGCTTCCACAGTGACTCAGGTCTCCGACGCAGCGCACAGCGCAAACACAGCCAAGGGGCCTGCCAGGTCCATGACACGACGTTGGGCCGGGCTTCTGTTTTCTCTCTCCCACAGATGCTGCAGTTATTTTCAAAAACAGGGCCAGGCCAGCCCCTCACTCTCCCGATTTCCTGTGAAGATCCAGCCTAATGGCAGCAAGAGAGAAGCCCGGCTTCTGTCCCGAGTCGTGCCATAAATAGTATCTGATTACAGATGTCACCACTTAACATTTTCCTTTATGGTAAGGAAGAGAAAGGGCCCATTTCGAAAAGGAGGGGAAAAAAAGTGAGTTGACGGAACAGATTGTGACAGATTTATTAGTATTTATCATGGTAAATATGTATTGATGAAAACATATAAATGTATTTATCCAGTCATAATCACTCCAAAAGAAACCTTTTATTATCCCCAATTTTTTATCTGTCATAAAAATATTCATAGATATCAAAGTAAGTTTTAGAAGCATCTTTTTATGGGATAAACAGTCATAATTTTATTTGAGGACTGAAGATACAGAGATACTGATCTACTGGAGCAAAAGTGTTATAGTATCTAATACAGATCATCTTTTTAGATGAAACTGAAATATTTATTTTATTCAGTGATAAGGCATGTGGATTCTGTTATCAGTAATAAGCAATCCAATTCATACAACAAAGCTAATATAAACTGAGCTAAACTGCTATTAAAAGAGGGCTGAGATTTGTTGAAGTAATGACAATAAACAGATGATTAGATTCTAAAATCACCCAAACTGCCTTCTTGCTTAAAGCAGACAAAGCAGCAGCAAAACAAAATTTTAAAATTACAAGGATAAAATTCTCATTTCAACTTGGTTTTCCTCCTTATCTTTCAAAAAGAGTTCTTTATGGAGCAAAATACCAAATATTCCTTAAGGACCATTAAAACATTTAGCTAACATAAATTCTCAAAGAAGAGGAAACCCTAAACTGACCATCAAAAGCCAAAAATTAAGTACTACAAATTTCCAATTACAGATTTATTGGGAAGCAAGGAAAGACACTGTTATAGTTCTGAACATATGACAACATATCAGTAACACATAACTGTCTTAACAGCAAAGAAAAAACAATACCAGTTACATATTCTATAGTGGCCAGTTAGCTCTATGGAAAATACCTAAAAATTGACAATGAATTATGAGAAATTGTTGTTGACAATGATTAAGTGGATAGATAATATCTAATGCCACACCAAAGCACTCCTTAGAAACTGCAAATTTCTGCATAATTTATTTCAGCATTGAAAAAAAATAAACTAAGTTAATTTGAATATACATAAACAGTGTACTATCACTTTAACTTTTGCGTTGCTTTTATAGACGAGTTTACTCTATCATTTTAAAATATTCAAAGGTCCACTTATTGCATTTCATATGGTCCGTATTAGGTTCAGACATGTTTAAAATGTAAACAGCTGTGAGTACTGTGTCATTTGAAGTTGTCATAAAAGCTATTAAAAGCTATAAAGTTTCATCTACATTAAATCCACCACAAATTTGAAGCTTAAAATATGGTTATAAAAACCTGAGAGGATGTTAGTCAATTTCAAGACAACACAGAAACACAAAAATAAAACCACTCAGTATGTTTTTAAATGACTTACTGGTAGTCCAAAGTGACTATTTTATACACCATTGGCAGTTTTATTTACACAATATTTTTCTATAGTTATGGATAATTTTGTGATGCTTCTTCAATATTACTGAGTCTCTGATAATTAGCATACAAAATTTGTTTTTTCCCTGATAAGACTTATTTTGATATAGTCACTTAATAATTTTTTGGATGAGCTGAACTGAAATCAAGTCAAATACACAGGTGTTTGGGTTAATCTAATCTTAGCACATTTGCAAAACCCATTATTCTTCTAATTTATTAAAAATGAAATAAAAACTAATATGCAAGCACTGATTGGTAATATTATTTTCAGAACTCTCAATATAATTTTATTTTAGAGTACAAGAACTTATGATAAGGCTCATTAGCATTCTTTTCAAAGAATACTAATGCTCTACAGAACACAGCATTAAATTAAATTAAAACTATATATATATATATATATAGAAATTTATCATAGGAGGGAAGGAACAACAAAAAGCAGGAGAAAGTAAGGAGGAAACAGGGAAAGAAAAGAGAAACTCATATTTTGATTCTATATAAGGGGGAAATTACTAGAAATGGACAGATCTAAACAAAATTAAATTACCTAGGAATTCAAATTTGAAAACATGTCTTCATATATATGAACATATATATATATATGGATGAAAAATAAAACATCAAGTATTTAACTGTGATCACAACCAACTTTTGTTATGCTGGCAACTGGAGAGACCCTCAGCAACCCCGGCTCAAAGCTCCAGGTATTAAAAAGACCCAGAATGCTTTTGGTTCCAGCTGGATTCTCCTAGTTACCACCTGGTATTCCAGACACAAATGGCCACCGAGGCAGCTACCTTCCCAGCCTTTATTCAGTGCCCTCTCTAGAAAATAGAGACATTCTCCCTGCACTCTGGGCTGAAACCCATGTAAATTTTTCCTAAATCCTCTCCACAAATCTCCTTTCGCATGCAAATCCATAAATCATCATAATACCGACAAAGAATTTAACCAACACATGAAACTAATACTCATTCTCCTGAAAGCTCTGAGCAGGTAAAACTCCTGGAACTTCAGGCACCTTTTCAAGGCTCTCTTCAGAGCTTAACCAGCTGAATATCAACACACCCACCCTGTCTTCCAGGATGTGCAATTAATCACTCCAACATGGGTCAGGTGGCTGGGGGTGCAGGTCACTGCTACCTCATCCACATTCTAGATAAAACACGCCGCTCTGGCGGATGGGACCTCATTTACTCCTATCTCCTTGGCATCAATACAGAGCCGAACAAAATAAACAATATACAAAAGCAGAAACGAGCAGTACTTACTGAAGATGGCAAACCTGGAGGGACTTTTCGAACTTTCTTTGTCTGAACCTCTGAAAGAAAATGAGGAGGCTGTGAGGTTCCCTGCGTGCCCATTCTCCTAACTCAGACAGATTACACCACGACACCATTTAGAGTCAACCAGATTTTCTTAAATCGTTGCTTTAGCAAAATGTCACTACCGCTACCATCTTTTTCCTCTGGCAGAAATCAACGTCTGCCTCGTTCATAAAAATGAAGAGATTTAACTTTTTAATGCTTTGGTTTTTAAAAGAGGTTCCTTAGCTGGGCGGCCAAGAGAAAACAAGAAATAAGCATACACCAAAATAGTTCTCCTGCTACTGTAAGTTGTTAACATACCCACTCAACATATTACTAGCGGGGGGAGGCGGGTGATTTATGAGCCCGAAGATTGAGCACAATTTTATGGGGCTTTTTTTGGGGGGCGGGGAGTGAGGATAGGTTGAAAGGATGGTATTAAGAAAGAAAGAAAAAGAAAGAAAAAGATTACTAATAATCACTCAGGCATTTAAAGAGAGGAATACCTTACCCAGGGCACTACCGTGAAGAGGCCTCCTTCGGGGGTTATTGCTAGAATATTGATAATACTGGGAACCAGGTTTGGTGGGCGAAAGGGTTCCTGGGTTGCCCATATCCATGTCACCTCCAAGGAGACTCTGCTAAAAGGTTAAAAAGGAAAAACAAACATATAAGGTTCAGTTTTGACATTTGCCACCCCCCTCACCAACTGATTGTTAGTACTTAAACCAATGCAATAAAGGAAACAGCATCTGCTAAAGCTGAAACAATTAAAACCCAACCCAGCAGAAAGGAAAAGAAAAGCCGTCTAAGAAGCTACTCCGAATTTGTGAATTTTTAGTTCTTTAACTTTGGAGAAGAAGGTAGACGGTGATGCTTGTTAAAAAAGATTTTCATCTTTTAAGACGACTGACATGGTCACCCTGTAAGTAAAGGGCATTTACATCAGGTTAGAATTTTCCTGATCTAGAGTTAGGTTCATATCTGGGAACGAGTCATGTCCTTCCCTGAACAAGAACCAGGGAGAATCTCATTTTTCGGACGCATACAACTTCCCCCCACTGCTCACACTGGGGGAAGAGTATAGATGCTCACATCCACTGGGAACCCTGCCTCTCTGCGAGACCCTCCATGAATTCACACCGCACCCCTAGAAGACAGAATGCCATCTGAACCAGGAGGAAATTCAAAATGTTCACACTGACTTCCAAAATCATAGGAAAAGTAGGCATCCTAAACCAACAGGAACACATTAAAGGACTTCAGAATACCCTCTTGAGGACTATCAGAAACTAAAACACATCCCCACAGATTAAACGTTTACCTGAACACTAGAAAACTTTCCCAAATATCATTAACTTATCATGGCGTGACAAATCACTAAACTTCCGAAAATGATGACATACGAAAACTTAAATAATATGATAGTCTCTAAAAACTACATAGAAACTTACCCATAATATATAAATCGCCTGATTATACTCTGCATTGAACACATTGTTCTTTTAATTATTCGGATATGCAAGAAAACCAGTGTAGATACTACCATTTATATTAAGAACAAATTTACTATTAAATAAAGAAATTTTAAAATTAAGTACTAAAAAATCTAACTTTATCGTTACTTGTAATCAACTTTTACTGACTGAACTAATTACTGTCCTTGATAAAGTACAGAATGTGTTTTCCCTAATCTAAATTCTAATCATCATGTCACTCACAACAGACTTAGAGATGCTTCACTAACACACTATTCACATGCAAAATACTCTAAATAGGCCAATTATGACTCTGCCCCTGTTCCCCGGTTAACCCGCTGAGAACTGAAAAATTTCACAAGGCAGTCACCAACTCAAACAAAGCGTCCTTGTTTTAAATTAAGACAGTCTTTTTGATTCCTAAATAGCTCAACAAAGTGGCATGTCTTCTGGTGAAAGCAGTTGGTCAAATATGACCCATAAGCTGGAAAATCAAAAATTCAAACATCCCCTCTCCACCACCATATAGCTTAAATATCATAAAAAGAATCCCTCTATTCTGACGGATTTTTGTCAGTGCGGGAGGAGTAATACATAAAGGACTAATCAGCTACTGACAAGCTTGCCTTCACTGCTTCCAGTTTAAGACTTTTCCAGTTGAAGACACATAATAAACGATACTTTAAAATTTTGAGGATGAGATTTTAGGACAGAAGGGCATTTTGAGTAAAAACTCATTTCAAATATCTTAATATTTACCAAATACCTGAGACGACCAGATCATTTACCAGACAGAAATTTGACATTCGCATATTCAATTACTACCTCTTCTGAATTTAGGAAAGAAAACAAAATGCAAGCCAATGACAAACTAAACTAGAGAGCTCTTTACAATAGTTTCCAATAAATCAGGAAACCAACACTGTAACATCAAAATTTTTTTACATCACTTTAGGAGTGGCATTTAAAATTTTTAGAATATCAACCTGAAATTTCGCTCTTGATAAATAGATTTAAGTCCAAGTTTTCTTTGCAATTCCCATCAATAGAGCCGTAAATGATTTAAATCACAACCTCCTTACATTTTGGGAAATCTACAAATGAGCCTTCATTTCACTGGAAAGAGGAGTTTGAAGATGATCTTACTGGTAACTTCATAGTTTAGATAGCACCCTTATTTCTGCAATTTTCTTTTCCTGAAATTATACAAAATATACCCCAAAGGGCTGAGCGGGTAAGTTGAAATGCTTGCTTGTCTTTTTAATGAGCTTAACCATTGCTTAATTCTTGTTGGTCCTAGTGGCAAAGGTTTTCCCTCTCAAGAAAGTAGATGCATTCAATAGGTCAACATAAAAACAAACAGGCCGGCTGTACTGTGGGCAGTATTCACAATAGAGCTGTGAAAAATATAAAATGATAACTAGATAGCTAACTGGCTGTAGCTGACCTCATTGTTGGTAATTTTAAAGAAAGTCATTTCATGGACCAGTTGTAAATAAATCAGGCACCCAGCTCTTACATGACACGAACTATGTACCGCGACACAGGACTGGGCAGACAGCACTGACAGACATTTGGTGGCTCCTGCTTTTTTTTTTTTTTTGGACAAAGCACATTCCTGTTTCTTTCTTTTTAGATATGTTTGTTCCTTTTTCTTTTTCACTCAGACAATAGAATCATTCTTCTAAAGCATACAAAAATAAGCATTTCCTCACACTTAAGGGAGGCCCCAATCACCCCCCAAGGGAAAAATTAAGATAAAAATATGTGTGTTCTTATTGTAGAGGACATTTGTAAAATGAACAATGACCATTTACTATTGTTTGGCCTTTACGTCACGTACTTAACTCTCTTTAGCCATGAGAAAGATAAAAAATTTTTTTTCCATTGGATGGAAACCTGAGTTTGTGCATTTTAAAAACTTAATGCCATTCAACTGAGTAAGGTAAAATATTGCACAAAATGAATAAAGCATTCCTTTACATATGAATTTACCTAATGTATACATGTACACTTATCTGTGCATATACTTTTAATACATACATATATGCATATGTTATACATCTGAAGATAAATTTATACTTAACAAAAGTGTGAAAGCTTAAGTCTACTTTCAAAATGGGCAAATTCATCTTTGCCTTAAATAGGATTATAGAGGTTTTAGGTTTTTTGAATTGTGCAAGCTCATGCTCTGCGGTTACGCTGGGTCCCAGTAGAGAGCCGCCCTGGTCTGCCAGGAAACACTGGAAGCAAGATGTGGCATCTCGCAGAGCTAACCTGTAAATCTTAAAGCCAGAGTTGAGCATTTGTTTTAACTGCCTGCAAAGTGATGCGACCATCTCTTCCCCTTATTCGCTCCTTATTTTCGTCCAAAGACCAACTATTTTAAGAGTTAAAATACCCTAACCAAAGGATAAAATGTAGTGACTTAGTCAATCCAATTTAAACACTGACGGGGTGGGGTGGGGGGGGGGGGGGTGCGGTTCATCCATCCTCTGCAATCAAAGACCCTGGGTCTGCAAAGACCCAGTCCCAACACAGCCACTCAAATGCCAAATGCAGTGATTCTGTAAGGAGCCTTTCAAAGAAAGTTTTTGTTTGTTTCACATCAGAGCTGGGTCTCCGACTATCTTTCTAGCACATTCTCAACCTTGCTCCCCACTGCCTTTGTGGGGAGCTTTTTTAACATCCTTGATAAACCACCAAACTTTGCTTATGCAACCAAGAAGACAAACCATGAATTAAAACGTGGGTAACAGAAAGGCAGCATATATCTCAAATTAGATTTATAACTGAATGGTAATCAAAAATAGAACTAACTGCTTCAAGCTTAAATTATCAACTTTTTTCTTGTTAAACTAAAAGCATCTTGCACTGAACTATTATTTCATTTCAGTCAGCACTTTAAATGTAATGGGTGGGTGGTACATTTCTAAAAAGGAAGATTATATTTACCCTTAATTATAGATATGAGTGAGATCAGAGTACGATGAATGCTGATTTTTTGGCTTATAATTAATTCATCTAATAGGTGAATGACCTTGAATTTCAGAGTTGAAGTCTGGAAGAGAGAGGAAAAAAAAAAAAAAAGTAGGAGGGGGGGGAGGGAATCTCTGGGGAAAATCAAAAGTGCCCCTGGTTTCTTAGGGCTTTTTCTGATTTTGCGTCACTCCCATTACGTTGTGATCCGATATCAGACACAACATCTTGGGGGGATGTTAGAGAACAGAGAAAAGCAGTCTCAGATGAAACCAGATTAAGCTCCTTTTCTGAACTATTGCCAAATGCTTGTGAGTCTAATTCATGTTTGGGTATTCTAGTACTGACACAGCTGCAATTCCATTCTTTCATCACAAACCTAAGTGATGTATAGTGGCTTTGTATGGTGAACTGACTCTTTATAGCCAGGAATTTTAGAAGGCTTTACGTTAATACAGAAATAAAATTCTGAACCACTCTAAAACTTACAAATGAGGGATGTATGTAGACGGATCTAATAGACTGAAGTGCCAAATGCAAAATTCACATTGAGAAAAATTATAAATTAGATTTTTTTAAAAGACTTGAAGGAAATTCACAACTGAGGTCATTTGTACACAGTTCATTCTGCACAGAATCGGGTTTTTGAAGACACTGCTGAATAAAGATTCCTAACAGCCATGGGGAAGTTTTTGCAAATCTCTGTCAAATAGCTGCTGCTGAATTTGCCATTTTGACCACAGAAGGGCCATTGCTGACTTTCTACAGTAGCAGGAGGGGGTGATAATTTTGCTGCTGTTGGCACTTACTTCGAAACCCAGAATATATCTCGCACCAAAGGGCAATGAAGAACACTGTATTTCCACCTGTCCATTTTTGAACTGCAAAGCTCAAAACTGAAGGTCAGGTTCTGGACAGCCTTTATTCCTCACACCTGAAGGTCTAGGAATGCACCTTTAGTAGTTTACTTTGATCTTGGTCTTATGCTTGGTTTCAACAAAAGAGGACTTGGGAAACTTAGAAAGGTAGGATGGCAAGGACAACTTTTGTAATCAGGGACTTAACATATTGCTATTGTGCTGGAGAGAAATGCAAATTATTGAAATTATTCTTTAGCAAAGATTTTCTTTAAAGGGCTTGGGTCGATGTTAGTCATTTCTACTTGAAAAGTATAATGCCCACTGTAACAAGTCAAAAGTTGAATCCAAACATTTTAGTTGAATCCAAACCTTGCAAGGAAAGATGGAGGACTTTGAGGTGAGACAGACAGGCTGAACTTTAGCTCAGAGGCTTACAAGCAATGTGCCTGACGGTTATGTGACTGCTCTAAACCGTGTTTCCTCCTCTGTAAGAAGGGAATAATAAAAGTTCTATGACAGAATTATCAGGAGCAGATGAAACAACATATGCACAATGTCCAACTGAGTCGGAGTCCAGGACAGTTACTCTGCTTCCTCCAATTCATGGCCCCATGTTACGATCCACCGCTTATTATTTAAAAGATGCCTCAAAAGTTGTGAACGTCAGAGCTCCTACACCACTTTGAGATGAGAAGTATATACTGAGATAATAATTTTGAAAAATCACTAGTAAAAACCTGAAGAAGAGTTAAATACAGTAGTCTACATAAACAGTGATGATATCCTCATGGCCTAGAGCTATGCTGGCAACAAGAAATGGCTAGTTTTCTTCCATGCTTAATAAAAAAAACTGGCCAACAATCAATCTCGATAATTTCAGCTTAAGTGGCCATTTTCCTGGAACTGCCAAAAGGATTACGTCAACGGCTCATTTCATTTTGCTCTTTTGCAAGCACAAGCAAACAGCTTCAGTTAATACAACTATACGTGAGATCAAAACTAGTCACAATTAACCAATTGGGTATGCAAAAATAACAAATGTATTATATTTAGTAGAATTTGATAAATCATGTGATGTGTTCATTCAAATTCTTACCACTGCATTAGCCACTGAAAAATGACATTAAATACAGTTCAATTTTTGGTTTTCCCTTTGCAAGGCCAATTATAGGCACTAAATGGTATTATGTGGTATTTTTCAAATACAGTTAAAAAAAAATTCTTTGCTTCCCCCATGGCATCCTCAAAAATAAATGAATGTACTTCATGGTTTTGGCTGGAAATTTGCATAACTCACAAAGCATTTAATTTGACCTTGATCAAAATTATTCTTTTTAGTAGTGATTATATATTACCAAACATTAAAAAAGAAACAAAATTCAAATGTATTGTCTTTTCCTATAAAAACACAATACCTTATATTTGAATGTTATATGATGCAAAGGTTGCCATGGTAACCATTACTTAATGTATAACAGTAATAGGTAAAAACTCCCACATTTTGGTATGGAAATTACAACTGCCCAAGGGTTGACAAGATTTATGCATTCACCTGTTTGACTACCTCTGAAATTTTAAAAAATACATAATTTCCTGTATACAATAAAGTGAAGAGGTATTTCTTTGGGTTGTGAAATTCCATCCTGAAATCTCGGGTCATCTACTACATATTAAAAACAGAATTACATTTGTTAGTGAGAAAGTAGAAATTTGGCAAAAAGAAAACACAAAAGCAAGGAATAACCTACAGTATAAGTGGATTTGAAGAAATCTTACATAAACAATATAGAATTTAAGATAACTACCTGCTTTTCAGTTTATGCACTTTCTCAGTTCAGGAAGTTTATTTAATATATAATCTGATAAGTATGCTGTAATCACTACTTGCCTTAAAATGTTTCTCTTCAGCAATTTTGTTCCAAAGTAAAAATAGAACAAATCTGAATAAGACCTGTTAACATACTAGGGAATTAGCACCACTTCTCCTATAAATATAAACATGTGGCTATAATAAATGTGCTGAAAAGTATATGTGGCCAGGTTGCTATTTCAGTAAAATAAAGGAAGAGCGAACTGTCAGATGTCATTCTTCTTCATACTGGGTGGGAGAGGTTCCATTTCAAGGGTTGTTATAAATACCTTCCCCTCTAAGCAAGAGTCTATAAAACCAGTTTTCATGTAGAGACTGTTTTTCCAGAAGACGTGGGCCAGAATTCCATTCATCCGGCTCACTAACCAGCACCGCAAATAGGTGCTCAAGTAAAGTTCAGTAGCCAATGGTATGGGATTTGCTAAAATATTCTGATAACTATCTAAATCTTGTACGTAAGATGACAGCCTACTACTGCCTGACATGAGGAAATGGAGGTTATCTGGAGAAGCAGAAAATGCATAAAGAAATCTCTATGTCATCATGAAATTAAGTCCTGACTATCCTTCCAGATTGCCACATGACCTCTCGCTTCAAGAGGGTCTGCATCCGATGTGCATTAACAGTTTCTCTCCTAAAAGTTCTCTTTCAGGAATATATGGCAAGAAGGTCAAATTAGTTTATATCAGTTAAACGAGGCAATGACTGATCCCTATTTTAACTCCCCATCGTGTCTCGTACTAAGGTCTGCCTTGGCAACGGCTCACTAAATATTGCAATGAACAGAGATGAATTGTTGCTACTGATCAAATCGAGGACTTAAATCTTACTGGGTTTTGTTGTTTTAGCATAAATCTATTCCATTAGTCATTCCTACTACTATTGCTGCTCATAATAATAAAAATAATAGTACTACTAGCAGAGCAGGGGGAGAAGGCAATGGCACCCCACTCCAGTCCTCTTGCCTGGAAAATCCCATGGACGGAGGAGCCCGGTAGGCTGCAGTCCATGGGGTCCTGAAGAGTCGGACACGACTGAGCGACTTCACTTCCACTGTTCACTTTCACGCACTGGAGAAGGAAATGGCAACCCACTCCAGTGTCCTTGCCTGGAGAATCCCAGGGACAGGGGAGCCTGGTGGGCTGCCGTCTATGCGGTCGCACAGAGTCGGACACGACTGAAGTGACTTAGCAGCAGCAGCAGCAGAGGAGGAGGGATAAAGTAGGAGTTTGGGTTATCAGATACACACTACTGTATGCAAATTAGATAAACAACAAGCTCCTACTGTACAGCACACACAACTGCATTCAATCTTGTAATAACCTAGAGTGGAAAAGAATCTGAAAAAGATAAACATATACACGCATAACTGAACCACTCTGCTGCACCCGAAACTGATAAAACACTGTAGACCAACCATACTTGAATGCAAAGTTGTTCTGAAAAAAAAGGAATAGATACTAATAGTAGTAGAAACAGTCGTGGTAATAGCAGGAAGAGGGGAAGGAGGAGGAACGTGGACTAAGGGGGCAGTCAGGGTAACAGGGACAGTAGCAGCAGCAGTTATCGAAACTGCTCCATGAGCCAGGAACAACTGCAGGTCCTTTACATGGGTACGAACAAGTCAGAAGACAGTGTTCCTCTGGACACCCGGCGACACTCGGGGTGCAGATGTGGCCTGATCATTGCCACGTGGCTGGCAGAGCCAGGATGGGAATCCAGTTAGGCTTGACCTCAAAGCCGGTGCCTGGGGCTTCCAGGGTAGGGGTCCAGCAGTTGAGAGTCCATCTGCCAATGCAGGGCACCTGGGTTTAATCCCTGCTCCGGGAGGATCCCACATGCCGAGGAAGGGCTGGACCCGTGCGCCACAACTATTGAGCTTGCACGCCTAGAGCCCGTGCTCCGTGACAAGAGAAGCCACGGCAATCCGAAGCCTGCGCACCACAACTAGAGGGCAGCCCACACTCGGCGCATCTAGAGAAAAGCCAGCACAGCAAAAAAGACCCAGTGCAGCCAAAAATGATAAATAAACAAAACTTTAAAAAAAAAAAAAGAAAGAAAAAAAGCCTGTGCTTGGCCTCTACCCCACACACTGCCTCCCTCTGTTCTGCGTGCTCTCTTTCTCCTGCCCTCACCCCCATCATGACCTTTCAGTTCATCTTACCAACAAATCTGATCTTTTAAACTTAGCCCAAAAGCTCCTCCAAACTCATTCCTATAGGCAGCCCAGAGTGTGAGTGCCATTTACCCCCTGCATAACCTTGAACAGTGTCATCTGGAAAATGTTGCTGGTGTAATAATACTACCTGTTGTAAAGGGCTTCCCTGGTGGCTCAGCAGTAAAGAATCCACCTGTGGTGCAGGAGATGCAGGTTCAATCCCTGAGTCAGGAAGATCCCCTGGAGAAGGAAATGGCAACCCAATCCAGTATTCTTGCCTGAAGAATCCCATGGACAGAGGAGCCTGGCGGGCTACAGTCCATGGGGTCCAAGAGTTGGACATGACTTAGTGACTAAATAACAACCTGCTTAAGAATTCACTTGGATAATTTAAAGTGCTTAGCAAATTCCTATCATTTCCTGAGCCTTAATTAATTGTATATATACAATTATATATATTAAGTATATATTATATAGTATATTAAAATATATATAATAAATGCTATATAAAAATATTCTACTTTATATAAATATATAGTATAACATAATCATTTAAGTTAAAATGTGATATATTATTATACACAAGCAATACACATACCTATCATTCATATTTATACAAAGAGAGTGAGGCCATAAAACAGCACACCCTCTTGAACAACTGAAGTCTCAGTTCTTCCGAGGTCACCCACTGCCCTTGCTCTCCCACAGCCTCTTGTCTCAAATCTTGACTTTAGTCTCCCGTCTTGGACCTCAGTTTCCACGGTGTGGCCCGCCCCCCCCCCCCCAACAAGGCTCGAGAGCTTTCGTCTCTCGTCATCTCCCCCCCGGTCTCCCCTCATTTTTCCCTCTCGAGTTTCGGTCCTCCTCCTTCTGGATGTTTGCTCCCACTTCCTCTGAAAAAATTCACCCGCTGTGACGTTATCAATGGCAAGTCGTGTTTCTGCATCTGACTTCTTCCTTCCACTCTGGGGGTTCCTCAAGGGCAGAAAGTGAGCCTCAATCATCTTTGTATTTCTGGCATCTAGCACAATAGGCTGGGGTACATAGTACATCCTCAGTAGGTGCCAATCAGATTAAATAAGTCATCCATTACTTAAATACTGAAGCAAAGCAAGTACTACACACTTTGCTTACATGACTTCAGAAGTTCCCACCATGAACATAACTTCTCTGTCTCTAACCTAGGAGACATATAACTCCTATATATTCAGTCTTGTCCTTAACTTTTCTCCTGTGCCTCTGAACTGCCTTTATGAGTACCACCACCCTCATGAGTGCTTCATAAAAAAACTGAAATTTAATACGCAAAGGGCCCTTAATATGCAAAGGGCTCAACACAGCTTTTCCACAAAACCTCCAATACTTCCTAACTGCTCTCTCAGTCCTTCAAAATGTATTTGAAGTGTCAGAATTTGTAAAGTCTCTGAAGAAATCAGTTGTATGTTCATCTAAACACATACATGAAGGTTTACATTTTTTAAAATCTGTGATTGATTTGGTTGAAAAATGGCTTGTCGTCGTCGTTTGGTCTCTCAGTCGTGTCTAACTCTTTGTGATCCCGTGGACTGCAGCCCGCCAGGCTCCTCTGTCCATGGGATTCTCCAAGCAAGAACACTGGAGCAGGTTGCCATTTCCTTCTCCAGGGGACCTTCCCGACCCAAGATCAAATCTGAATCTCCTGCATTGTCAAGCAGATTCTTTACCACTTGGCTACCTAGGAAGCCCCTGAAAAATGGCCGGACTTCCTTAAACATGGCGAGTTGTCAAATACTTGACCCTTAAGGGCAGGTTGTAGAGGGAAATTGGAAGAGCTGGAATAATTCAGGTGCCTCCACGAGTTAGAGATTCTGTGATGCCACAGGGCTCTAGTAGAAAAGACACTGTAGGAGACGGGAACAAAGACACAGAGAGAAAAAGAGGTATGGATTGGGGAGAGTTTTGAAGAGGATGGGTACTCTGGGGAACATACATAGGAAACAAGCTGGGAGAACTTAAAACAGCTGGCTGAGAAATTCCTCTTCCTGAGTACGTAGCAAGTATATCTAAACATGATATTCAGCACTGGTATTCTAATTTTTGACTACAGATAGTAGGAGAGGTCAGACAGGATCAGAAGTGAATAGATGTTCAATGTAGCCAGGGGAAATGAAAATGGCCACAGAAATGGAGGCAGAACTAGAAACAAAAATAAGATAAGGCAGTGACTGAAGACCTGGGCTTCAACATGATGCAGTGTTTTGGTATATTTCTTCATAGAAAGTGACATGGCCTAATTAATCTCTCTTAGACTATCCATGCTGGAGAAGGAAACGGCAACCCACTCCAGTATTCTTGCCTGGAGAATTCCATGGACAGAGGAGCTTGGCGGACTACAATCTATGGGCTCGCAAAGAGTCGGACATGACTGAGTGACTAACACTTTCACTTGCCCCTCTTTTAGACTATCCACGCACAATTTGTATGAGCTCTTCTGATTATATGAATTTTCTAGGATGGCAACACTAACTACTAAGAACAATATTCTAAGACAAATATGACTAAATATATTCTTAAATGACCAGACAGTAAATATTTCAGTCTTTGCCGGCCATGTGATCTCTGTTCCGACTACTCATCTCTGCTGCTGTGGCACCAAATCAACCATACATGATATATAACTGAACAGGTAACACTGTGTTCCAATAAAACTTTATTTGCAAGAAGGGGGTGTGAGCCAAATTGGCTCCAAGCCAGAGTTTGCGTATTCCTTTACTAAGATGAGGCTTCCCTGGAGGTCCAGAAGGTAAAGGCTCTGCCCACAATGTGGGAGACCCAGATTCGATCCCTGGGTTGGGAAGATCCCCTGGAGAAGGGAATGGCAATGCAAGTATTTACTAAGATAAAGGTATAGTACTTTGACAGGACACATTCTCAAACCTTTAATTATTCTGCCATGATAAAAATGTCATGAAATGTTACGAGGCCTGTTTTCCACCTCACTCTCCTCATCCTAGCCCCACCCAGCAGGTTCACATACTTCTCTCAGAATTCAGCTTTCTAAAGCATGCATGCTCAGTTGCTCATTCATGTCTGACTCTTTGGGACCCCATGGACTATAGTCCACCTGGCTCCTCTGTCCATGGGATTCTCCAGGCAAGAATAATGGAGTGGGCTGCCATTTCCATCTCCAGGGGATCTTCTCAACCCAGGGATCGAACCCACATCTCTGGCATCTCCTGCAATGGCAGGTGGATTTTTTTTTTTCTTTTACTACTGGGAAGCTTCTAAAGCCCAGAGCATTTCTATTTTTCAGCAGAGAATCCTTCAGAGCTTGCAAATACACATCCCATGACCCCCACGTCTAACTGAGCCCCAATCTACCTTTCAGTCTCTTTCCTCTTCCACACACCATTTGAGGTTGCCTCAGTCCTAGGCACTGGAGATACAGCCCATCCTCATCTGTATCTCCCTCTCAACTCAGCCTAAAGATTGCGAGAGTCACACGGAATCTGGGCCTTTTCCCACTGCTTCCTCTTGTCTTCTCAATTCTAGTCACTGCCAGCTCCAGAGCTTTAGGTCTGTTCAAAAACATGGCTCCTGGCCCTGACCTCTGAGCCACGCTAATGCTCCCCCACTGAAACAAAGACTCGTCTCTCTTTCAAAACCCCATTCAAATCTCACTTGTGCCACACACTCTTCTTTAGGTAAACTAACCAGTCTCCACTTCTTCAGTTTAGTCAACATTGACACATCCCACTTTAAAAACAGCCTGCAGAAAAAAAAGGATATTTTAACACTAAGCAACCAACAAACTTCACAGAATTAGAACAGGGCTGGATTTTTAAACTTCCTGATAGTAATTATAGAGCATTTGCACCAGCTCTACTCCACTTTCTCTCCAAGGATGCAGAACTGGTGTCTATTTTATTATGTTTTCCCATAATTCTTCATTAGAAATATATTTAGGTATTCAGCATATGACACTATCTGAACTAGTTCACAAGCGAGTTTCACAAAAATCATGACACGATTCAGCAGTACAAACATGTCGTAAAGACCAAGATCATCTCATATAACAATTTTTCAAGGAACCAAATATCTTATTCATTTCACACAAATAACTTCACAGAAAAGTACATGCATAAAAATCATCTGATGACTCAAAATGAAACTGGACTGTAATGCAAATCCAAACAAACTGCTCAGTAGAGAAAAAATGGTGGTGGGGGAGGAGGGAGGAGACAGTATTCTAAAATGATTCTAAATTTCATCTGGAAAACTAAATGCATCATTATTATAACTAAGAAGACTTTTACTAAGAAGTAAGTTCAGAAAACTGACTATATATACATATACATATATATTTTAAAACAATTTGGTACTGCTGCCCAAGGGACAGGCACAGCAATGAGGAAGAACGTATGGACAGTTTATGATAAATGTGTCATTTAAAAATCAACAAGGAAAGAAGCATTCAATACATGGTACCAAAAATTTGTCCAGCATTTGACAAAAAAAATTAGGTAGGTCTTTGCTTCATACTTTCCAAGTATTTCAATGCAAAGGATAAAATATAAAAGCAACAGAATAAAATAAAAACTTTAAAAATGTTAAAACAGAGAAGACGTTTGCTAGCTATGACATTAGATATAGAAAAACTGGATGTTAAAAAAAAAAAACCTGGAAAATCTTTGCAACAAATAGTTCAAAGGACAAATAAAGACCCTTAGTAAATAAAAAGCTCTAGAGAGTATTAAGAAAAAATGAAATCAGTTGGCAAAGAAGATGAACCATTCTTTTTTTTTTTTTTTTTGAACCATTCTTTTATAGAAAGAATAAATTTGAAATTTGGCAATAAATATGAAAAGATATTTGGCAATTTACAATAAGACAAATTTTCAGCTGCCAGTGAGGAAGTTCACTTTTATATATAGTTAATGAGAATGTAAATTGGTAGAAACTCTTTGGAAGGCAATTTAAAACATACAGCAAGATTTCAAAAGCTCATGACTTTGAAATTTCAATTTTAGAATTTTACCCTAAGGATCTAATTGGACAAGTGTACAAAAATATGTGGACATAGATGTCCATGGCAACTTTTTGTTTATGAACATTCAGAAAAACCTAGCTGTAGTTTTGTTAAATAAATGAAAACGTATGGAATGACATAGTAAATTTACATTTGAAGCAAAACTTATTTTTAAAAAGTAGCACCTACTATGTACGATCAGTTATTCTAAAAAGTATCTGCAGGTTTAACCGTTCTCCACAATTTCTCCATAATTCTTCAGTCAAATCATGATGTTTATTAAGAGTATTTTGGCGAACTCTAGTGCTTACAAATGTTACAAATAACACGCTTGAGCAACTTCACAGGGCTCTGCAAAATAATTCTAGGTAGCAGGAAAAGGCAGGATCAAGATTATCTGCATTTCAGAAATCTTTTTTGAACTTTGTTTACAGCAAGATAAAGAATAATCTGATTACTTCCCTGCATCCACAGTTCAGGTGAAAGCTTCTACGGAGGTTTATCAGATAGATATTTGAGAGCTTTCTGTAGAAAATACTGAAAACAAACCTTTCAGTGTCAATACAGAAGGGACAAGATCATATGACTGATTTTCAAAAGTATGAAAGCTAAATCGAGTTTCATTTTCCCCGTCAGTTAGGACATTTTTTATAATTTACTAAGGCTTATGACCAAAATCTAGAGAAGAGCTTGCAATTAGCAAATGTGCAGAATCTCCCACTTTTCTAGGGTAGCTCCTTCGCAGCACCTGAATCACTTCCCACGGAAGCGCTGGTAAGTGCCTGCTGTGGTACAGCAAGGGCCACCTCGGGCTCCCAGGCGGCTCAGTGGGAAAGAACCCGCCTGCCAATGCAGGAGACACAGGAGACGTGGGCTCAATCCCTGGGTCGGGAAGAAGCCCTGGAGGAGGGCACGGCAACCCAGTCCAGTGTTCTTGCCTGGAGAATCCCACAGACAGAGGAGCCTGGCGGGCTATACAGTCCATGGGGCTGCAGAAAGTGGGACACAATTGTAGCGACTCAGCATGCAAGAACCGCCTCAGAGCGCCATGCACTCCATGCAGCACTGCAGCAAAATGCACTGATAAGGGCTGCTTTTCTCACACTGAAGTCAGCTCTCTGGGGCTCCCCTAGAAACAGCAGGCCTCTCAACTAAGCAGGTGTTCAGAGACAAACAGGCTGAAGGGCTAAGCATGTTTAGATGGGAGGTACTACTTCTAAAATTGTTTAAACCAGTTTTGTTTTTTTTTTTTAAGCCACGTAGATAGGCCTGCTTTATTTTAAATTTCTAAATCTTACATAAACTTAAAGAAGCAAGTCATTTATTTGATGGGCTTAAAATCCTTTAACAATGATGTTTCCTGGATGTGTTGTCTGGCTTTTACTTTTTCCCTTCAGAAAAGGTAGATATTGACCCATTTATTTACTTATTGTTCATTTACAGGTCTACAATGCCTTGTCTTCGATTCTGATATTTCAGAAGTTCTGGAACATTCTATAGTTCTGCGACCTGAACTGATGTGAGGACATTCTATGATCCTTTTTTTTTAAAATCCTACTATCTGTGACCACTCATGCATTTGCTATAGAAATAGTCATCTATGTCATTACTGAATGTTGCACCAGAATCCATGGCAGGTTACATAGTAAATGTTACATGTACCATATTAACTTCCTAAAATGCAAAGAATTCCTGAACTCTGAGACATCATCTATGACTCCCAGGGTTCTAATTAAGGAACTGCGGCCAACAAAAGTTCCTTTAAATCGCCTGAGGTATGATTTGAAAAAAATTATTACAGCGATTATCTTATAGTTACTTTGGGGGCTCACCGTCAACACCTAAGCCTATTTAAAGTAAGTGGCTCTCACTACCGTGAGAACATGCACACCTAGCCCGCTCAAGTTAAGCGTAAGGACTTGAACGTGTCCGATTTCTCACACGGACACAGTACAGATCTCTACTCGCTGTTTGCTATGTGGTGACTTTATTTTCCTTGGAGAACATTATCATGTTCAGAACTACTAATCATATCTATAACAGTTTTGGTTGTTTTATTAACTACTTAACTGGCTCAGATGGTAAAGAATCCGCCTGCAATGCAGGAGACCCAGGTTCCATCCCTGAGTTGGGAAGATGCCCTGTAGGAAGAAATGGCAACCCACTCTGGTATTTTTGCCTGGAGAAGCCCATGGACAGAGGAGCATGGCAGGCTACAGTTCATGGGGACTGAGCAGACACGACTGAGCAACTAACACTTTCACTTTTACTTAAAGGGACATATTTAATTTTTACAGATATCTGAAGAAAGTTTTATGCACCCCCAAATAAAAACAGTTTAACCATCCAGGTTTCACTCATGTCATAGAGACAAAGATCCACTTCCCTCAGGACCTGACATGATCTTTGCTCTGAAATGGGTGTTCCATATTTACGGCCAAGCTTCTCAAAGGTTTGTTTTGTTTTTTTTAAAGCATACAGCTCTGAAATTGTCAGTGCAACTTGGGACAGGCATACAGCTGTGTGTTGTGTGATTATGTATGTTTTTATATATACGTATTTTGAGTATTTACATTTATCTATTTATTTGTAGACTGTCCCCATTCAAACACCCACAAACCCACCTGCCACCCTCCCGCCTTTTGCCAACACAGACAAGGCTCCTACAACTTCTATTCCTTTGCCTAAAATACCAATCCTGGCTAAAGGAGTTTGGGAAATGATGAGATATTTGAAGAACTCTTCACAGTTCAAACAAGTTTTAGGCTCCTACTGTTCTGCGTTTCACTCATAAAAGTTACTCCTTCAGTAAATATCATTATCACGTTACAGGAACTGTCTAAGCATTAAAGGTAGATCACAATGTAACATAAGGTTCATTTACAGATATGCAAGAAAATGTGAACAGATTAACAAGTTGGCAGAGTAGAAACACTCACCTAGTGAAATAAGTTAGGTTTACAAGGCATTCTATACATTCAGGCAGAAGAGAGGATGCAAAATATGATAAAACTCTATAAAAATATGCAAAAGGGATGAATTATAGATGAGCACACTCCAAATAAGATCTAATAAAGAGAAGAAAGTTCATTAATTTAATTAGACTTGAGTATTTTATAACCGCCAATGAAATACTCATCAGTAGATCCTAAAACCAACAGGTGACAGATGATGGGAAACTTAGGATTCACTGATCAATCTAAGCATCATGAAAGAAAATGTCCAGATGTTATCTAAACCTTGACGTGAAGCAAAATGATGTATATAAGACAATCCTTCAGGGAAAAGTGGAATCTAGATCCAATGAAACCTTTAGATCCAACTACCAGTTTACAGGAAATGTGGAGAATAGAATAACATGATAAATGACACCACAAGGAAGCAATCAGCCAAATCCAGATTTGGAACATGATACATGAAAAATGACTCAGTCAACAGTAAAAGCAGGAGGGATGGGAAAAGTTACAGAGTTTAAAAAGACTTACAGAGACATAATAACCACATGCAACGTGTGCACCTTGTTTGGATTTCAATTCAAACCTGCCAACTGTAAGAAAGACATTTGCGAGACAACGAAGGAATATCTCAGTATGCTATTAAAATATTATTCACAGCATTGCTAGCTGTAATACCAGCATGTGGCTGTGAAAAGCTAAGGAGGGGGCTTATGTGCTAGAGATGCTCCTGAAATATTTATAGGTGAAATAATACACTATCTGGGATTTGCTTTAAAATATTTTAGAAGCATAAAGTGGAAGGGATGCTATATAAAAAGATTGGGAAATGATGACATCTGTTTAAACCTGATGATGGCAGGGTACTTTGCAATTTTCTTTATTTTTTCCTGTATTTGAAAATCTCCGTAATAAAAAGTTCCAGAGGTTTAATATATCAATAAAACAAATTCTACACGTTTTTAAATGTAACAGAGGCGATTAAGACTCAGTGTGCCTTCTTTACATCAGCAACGGGGTGAGTATCTACAGATTCCTCCAAGGTTTAGACTCCGTTCCTTCCTTAGAGTCCCAGAATTGTTAAATCTGACACAAAGCCCTGGGAGACACTAGACTAAAGGACCAGCAGCTGCTCAGAGAAAGAAGCAGACGTCCCAGCTGATCTGAGGACCGGTTCACAACTTTGTCCTTCTGTCCTGGTGCCTCGACGCTCCGCTCCTTGGCAAAGTGGAAGCGAAAGTGACTGGGGTCCAAGAACAGGCAGGCAGAGCACACAACCCTCACGAGGAAACACATCCCAGCAAGCACATAAGACACTCCACCTCGCACCCTCTCCTCTAGGCATCCGTGTGGCCCTCACACCTGCACAGGTGCTCACCGTGAAATTCTAAAATATTTAAATACTCTAATTTTGGCATTAAGGTTAAAAAAAAAAAAAAAAAAGGGTATGAGGGAGCAAATGCCAACAGCTGGATTTTTTTTTAAAGCTGACATAGATAAAAATGTATTCATTACGTGTTTATAAAAGTCAAAATTCAGTCGTTCGCTAAACTGGGTTTATTTGGCTACTGTTCAAACATCAACCTGTCAATCTGCAGGAGAAAAAAAAAAAAAACAACTGCGCATTTTTAGCTCTCTGAACATCAAAGTTTTTTTAGGCCTCCTGAAGTGGATCACGGCAACCATGTTGGTCCTCGCCCTGAGCTTGCGTCCCGTCCTGGTCATCCTGTGTCCTGGAAAACCAGGCTGACAGGTGGAGTGTGCCATCACTCAAGGACAAGAGCAAGCAAGTTCTGATCCCGATCCCAACTTTACGTTCTCAGAGCTAAGCATTCAATCAAATGAGAAAAACTGCAAAACGCGTCAATTGATACTTGAGGAAGTCCTCTTTATTCAGCGCTAGCCTCTCACCATGCCCATCATTATCTCAAACAAGGATCACAGGGCACTCTGAACATGCATGCAGTCCAAATGACAACAGTCCGGTGAACGCAGAGCTCAGAGACCTCATCGGGCCTCTACGAATGTGAAGAAGGGGAGGAGAAAATCTTGAGAGGCAGGCATATAATTTATCAATTTGCAGAAAGAGAAGATCAGCTAAAAACTGTGGACTGGGCAACAGAAATATTAACTAAAGGCCAGTTACTAGGTAGGCAAATAATAAAGACAGCAGAAGAATTTTTTAAAAATGTAAACATGTAAGGGCTAACCTGCAAAATGTTTTTTTCTTGCATGAATAATTTGAGATGCTTTGAAAAATGCTGTATACCTGTGTGGGTCTACCCTGGTAGCTCAGCAGTAAAGAATCTGCCTGCAATGAAGGAGCCGCAATAGACGTGCTTTCAATCCCTGGGTAGGAGACGATTCCCTGGAGGAGGACATGACAACCCCCTCCAGTGTTCTTGCCTGGAGAATCCCACGGACAGAGGAACCTGGCGAGCTACAGTCCATGGGGGTCACAAAGAGCCAGATACGACTGAATTGACTTAGCACATATGCACACATAAACCCGTGGCAGGGGGTGGGGGGGTGGGCGGGGAAATGGTTCCTTTTTCTTTATAATTTTTGCACTGTATAGAAACATTTTCAGTGACATGACTTGTCCTGAATCAAATCTGAATGACTGATGTGATTTCAAGTCAATAAGCTGCATAGAAGGGCAGTGTCAAGTTTTAGGCACATATGACTGACCAGTATTTTGGTATCACTGAGGTCCTCTGAGCTGTGGTGTTTACCTCCACTTTGGCTACTTTGCTTTTTAATACCTTTTCCAGGAGGCTGAAAGTTACACTTCTTTTCTGAGTTTTGGATACCTGGTCTCGGAATATTAGGTTTAGAAAGAAAGAATGAATTTGAAAACAGAGGCCAAAATAATTTGGATGAGACAGGCCAAGAGCCATGAAGGGACGACAGAGGATGAGATGGCTGGATGGCATCACTGACTCAATGGACATGACTTTGAGTAAACTCCGGGAGTTGGTGATGGACAGGGAGGCCTGGTGTGCTGCGATTCATGGGGTCGCAAAGAGTCAGATACGACTGAGCAACTGAACTCAACTGAGAATGTATACAATTCTAAGCAGACCTATCTTTTTCACAGCACAACAGCCAGGAAATGAAAGAGACCCAAGTGTTTCCATCAGTGACAAAATAATTAAACAAAGGTGGTATCTATATGCAGTGGAATATTATTCAGCCTTATAAAGGAAAAAAATTCCAACACATGCTACCACATAGATGAGCCTTGAGGACTTCAGGCTAAGAGAAGGAAGATAAATATGGTATGATTCCACTTATAATAGGTACCTATAGTAATCAAGTTCATACAGACAGAAAGGAGAATGGTGGTTGCCAGGCGCTGGGGAGGAGGGAGAATGAGGAGTTGCTGTTTCATGGGTAAAGAGGCTAAGCTTTGCAAGACAAAACAATTCTAGAGACTGGTTGCCCCATAATGTAAAAAAATCCTTACCACTACTGAACTAAACAACTAGAAAAGATTAAGATGGCAAAGTTTATCTTATGGTTATGGTAAAACTTTGGTGTGCTCTATATCATAATAAAAGTTTTTTTCAAAGTTTTGTGTAGGGAGGCTGGATTTGGATTACAGATTGAATATATGCTTCTAAACTCCCTCCAGCTCCACACCTCCTAAATGCTCGTGTGTGTGTGTGTGTGTGTGTGTGTGTGTAAATTCTTAGAAGAGCTAGACATACCAATAAGTGCTGAAAAATAAAAAAGATATTGAAAGATAACAGTAGATGGACCGGCTCTACAGTGGGAAAAAAAAAATCATAAATCAAGTCTGAAGAACACTGCAAAGAAACACAGCTAAGTCAAGGGTGCTTGAATAGGGCCAGCCCATCCATGGAGCTGGAGAGGAGTCTGATGCAATAATCAATATTTAACTGAGTGATTAATTAAATGTGGTACTGAGCTGTTGGGAAAGCCAGGGCAAAAATGAGATAGAAAACGGGGTGCAATGACTTCAGAACTTGAATTTCATAATTAGTCAAACTGTATTCCAAATGTTGATAAAAACAGGACTATATAGAAAATAATAATCCATGATGATTATTATTACTATTATAATCTATGCTCCCACACTTCTGAAAGAATTACAGAAGGATGTTCAATCACAAAGACAATAATAAAAAAGAAAGAAATAGCATGGTCCACAAGAAACAGTAGTTATGACAAAGAAAACCCAAAAGAGTCCATGTAGTTGTTGATGCAATAAAAATGGAAAAATCTAGAGGGATGTAAACTGATCACAAATTGGAAGGTAAAAGAAATGGGCAGAAGTAGAAAGCAGGGAATTAAAAATGTGCTAAGATTCATTCTTACCTTGTTCAGGGAAAATATAAATAATAACCAACTTGAGACTTTAATAGAAAATACAATTTAAAACTGTGAGTTGAAAATGAAAGAGTAATTTTTATGAGAAAAAAGATGAAATGTGTAAATCTTACATTGGGGTGGGGGGGGTGGGCAGCAAAGAAAGAACACAAAGGCAATGTGATCAAGCCAAGAGTCAGTTGCTCAGTCAGGTCTGACTCTTTTCATGACACCATGGGAGTCTCCAGGCCGGAACACTGGAGTGGGCTGCCATTCTCTTCTCCAGGAGATTTCCCTCCCTAGGGAGCGAACCCCGGTCTCCTGCATGGCGGGCAGATTCTCTACCATCTGAGCCACCAGAGGAGGTGGTCAAGCCAGCAAAGGATAGAAATTAAATAGGAAGACTTGAGAAATAGGAAAGTTAACATGGCGAGAATAAGATCACTGCAAATGCAACTATAATGTAAGAAACGATAAGTGCAACCTTATTTTGTCGTGCTCATTTTGAGACTGTGTTTCTCAATAAACATACACTGGCTGACACGCTGGCTAAAGAAATGTAACTAGGAATAAAACAAAGAGAACGTGAAAAATTAAAAGACAAGAGAAGATACGCAGGATAAAATCTACAAGGAGAAAGCACAGACAGCAACATGAGTCAGTCGAAAGTCGATTCAGGGCAAAATTAATAAAAAGAAAAAAAAAGCATGTATGTTTCACATTGATGAAACTCCAGGCCACCAAAAATATTAAATATTCATGAGCCTCTAATGTCTATTTATAACATACTTTGAGGGTTATTTTAAAGTATGGATACATGAGAAATTGACAAATCCATCATCAAAGTGGTAGGCTAGAACAAATCTCTCAGAAATTTAAGCAAGTAGACTGAAAATAAGTAAGACTGTTTACTATAAGGAAACAGAGAAAACTCAGAACATTCATTCTTTTCAAATGCATATGGAATGTTTAAAAACTGATAGCAGATGAAGCTACAAGGAAAATCTCACTGAAATCACCCTGAATTAGGAAATATCCATGTCATTTCCCCATTTGAAATACAATAAAGTAAGAAATTCAAAACGGTAGTCACACGACCACCACAAAAAACACTGTATTAAAACAGTTTTAAAATGACACTTAAAGAAATCAATGAAAATGACAGTAGTATACTAAAAAGTCTATGAGATGCAGCCCAAACAGTAGTCGTATGAAAAATTATGGCCCCAAATTGCATATTCAGTATATTAAAATAAAAATTAAGTGAACTAGGCATACAATTTAAAAAGCTAGGAAGAAAAACAGTATTACTAAAAACACAAGGTATTAAAATACATATGAAATGAAAATGAAATAAAATGTAGATTATCAATAAAACCAAAAGAAAGTTCTTTGAAAAGATCAGTGAAATGACAAACCTCAGGTAAAGCTGAGAGAAGGAAAAATAGAAAAAGAGAAAATACAAATCAACAAGATTACAAACTATATCTGGACATAAATCTTGGATAACGATAAGGTGCTTTTCAATCTAAAACTAACTATGTATAACTTTATGCAATAAATTATGAAGTGTGGAAAATAGATGCATCCTAGGATAATAAAAACGATCCCAATCAACACACAGAGTTAGAAACTTCAAAATTAGTCAAATATTCACTTCCAAAGAACCAGCTCCAGTCAATTTCTCCCAAAGGTTAAAAAGTTCTGCCCTACGTAAGCTTATTTTAAGGTACAAAAAGAAGTCGAAAAATTTCCCATTGTCCTTCAGATGTGCATCATAAAGGTGAGATGCCAACTTAGCAGCCAGACAAAGTAACACAAGGAAGATGACAGGCTGCCCTCCAGGTGGAACAGGAAACAGAATCCCTGGATCACACTGAATTTAGTCACAAAATTTCTGGGACAAACCCTGTTTTCCATTTTATATTAAACCCTGCTTTGCCAACTTATAAAAAAAATTTAAATAGAACATAGATGTATATAACATACAATTCTTTTATAAACTTGAAAAGCAGGGTTCATCAGGAATTCTTTTAGTATGACCTGAAGTTTTAGATTCTATTACACATATATGGCTTTAGTTTGAACACACACAGGCATATTTATCTTAAGAAGTCATGGATTATAATAAAGTTTTCTTAAATCTGCTAGAAGTCTATTTAGTAATAAATCACTAGAAGTTTCTCTGCTCGAGTCAGAAAAGGCAAGGCGTACCTGATGCCCATTATTCTTTTAACAATTTACTGGGGGTCTTTGCCAGTATATTAACACAAGGGAAATAAACTAAGAGACAATGTTGTCAATATTTGCCAATGATTTGCTTCCCAGAAAATCTTAATCAACAAAACAAAATAAAAGCAAACAAACAGAAAAAAAATCAGAGGCTAATGAAAAAGTTCTGTAATATTATGGGTTATAAGATCAACATACCCAAAAAAAAAAAAAAAAACCCAAAAACTTTCCTATACAACAGTTAACCAATTAAAAACTGTAATGGAAAAAGAATCCTGTTTTAATAACTAATAAAATTAACAAGGAGAGTTTTTGAAATGTTTAAACTCTGCCAAAACCACACAAGTAAATCTTTATAATTGGGTGCTGGGAGACAGTGTGGTTTTCTAACTAGCGAGTCTCTATATTATAACTGGACCTCTCTGGTGGCTCAGAATCCGCCTGCCCCTGCAGGGGGGCGGGTTGGATCCCTGGGTCGGGAAGATCCCATGGAGGAGGAAATGGCAACCCACTCCAGTATTCTGGCCTGGAGAATCCCATGGACGGAGGAGCCTGGTGTCCACGGGGTCACGAAAGAGCAGGGCACAACTTAGCAACTGAACAACAAACAGTATAGCTAAGTTAATTCTGTCCAAATTAATCTATAAGTGTAATGCACTTATCCCTTTTCTATTTTACTCAATACACTCATGTGAGAATTTTTAAGAAAGCACTCGTATGTTATTTTTATAATATCTTTTAAAGACATGAAAGAAAATGCTATGCAGTTTTATCACTGTGCATTTTGCAAGAAGGCGTGGCTGTTGGGATGCTGTAACCAGGACATAAAGTGTTAGTCAGAGGAGAAGCAGGCCCAGAGTCCAGGTCTGACTTCTTTTCCCCGAACAGGAAGCCAGTCACTCATTTCCTGCTCCAGGCTACGGACCCAAAGAGGTGCCATTTCTCAACCACTCAGTTTCAGAGCTTTTCCACATGGCTCTTCAGTTGAGGTGCCCCCTTTTCCACTTGCCGTGTCACAGCCCAGCCCTCCTTCCCCGACTTCACTTGCCATCGTTCATTCCCATCTCACAACCAGTCCACTCAACCTGTGCGGAGACGTCTCTGAAGCCTGTGGGGAAACTACCCCGGGCCGCCTCAAGAACACACCCCTGACATCTAACATTAAACAAGGCATGGAGGTTTCACGTCAAAATAGGCTATCAAGCCTTTTTTTCTTTTAATGGATATTAGGAAAACCACTGTTTTTAAGAGTTCAGCTTTCCAGCAAGAATGTTAGCAAGGCCTCGCTACCTCTGCCCTTCCATGAACACAGCTGAGTAAGAAAGGCCAGGCAGACTCTGGGTGTCAGTAAACTGTCAGATGGAGAGCTGCTCCCCCTGCAGAGTTAACTGCCTACCTCTGGTCTTTAGATCTCATCTTACCACCCATACTTTTCAATTAAGCGATTCTCCACCAACATGCCATGATTGATCCCGAGCCTCTGATCCATTTGGTGAGCTTGACATTATAAAAATGTAGAAAGGGATGCCCAATGGGAGGTAAGAAAGATTAAGCACCTTCTTTGTTTGAGGACAGATGGCCCAAAGCTGGTGAGATGGCATCGCTTATTTCAATTTAAGAACACAAAACTATCTCACCATCACTCCCGCCCCCACCCTGGCCTCCCCTTACCTTATGACAGGATACCTTTTGGAGAAGGAAATGGCAACCCACTCCAGTGTTTCTGCCTGGGAATCCCACGGACAGAGGGGCCTGGAGGCCTACCGTCCACAGGGTCTTGCAAAGAGTCAGGCATGACATAGCAACTAAGTATGAAGATAACTATAAAATAAGCCCCTCAAGGGGTTAATCCCTAAAGCCTCCCTCTACCTAATGGGCATGCTTTTCTCGGAATAGGGAATAAAATGAGTCACTTAATCCTATTATTATCAAGAAAAATATGAATCAGAGTCAAGCACAAGCAGGAACAAACTATTTTAAACGGCTATGCTTACGTGTAACTGATACGAGCAGCCACTGGGGTATATCCCATAAAGTTGTCAAAGAGGCTGCTGAAGCCCTGCAGCCTCTGATCAGGGAAACACGACTATTTCAAGGACTTTAAACGCCATCGTGTTATCACCGTCCAATGAGTGGGACTCAACAATGTGTCCGCCACATCTCTCATCCTTTTCAGAGGAAACCTGCGTGTTCTTGGGGCACTGATTATGCACAAAAAATGATCCCATAAATGCTGCTAACATTTGTAATCAAGGGAAATCCCACACTGTGTTGAACTTGGTATTAGTTTATGGAAGAAGATATTGATACATTGCTTCCAGAGGGCAAAGAGCCAAATGCTGGCCACCATTAGCTCCTTTGTAGCTCTCCAAAGATTATTTATTTTACTTATACACTAGAAATAAAAATCATCCAAATACTTATTAAATACTTATTTGCTATATTATTTTCTTCTGCTATGAAATTAGGTTTTGGAATTTTAAAGAGAGAGAGAGAGAAAGAATTGTCTACCTTCTCCGCAGGAAACTGCAAAGAGTACTTAATGTTACCAAAGTTATGAGTCAGACCAAAATAAAAAGCTTCATAAGAAAACCTGATTCACAGATTTAAAAAACAATGACTTATTCAAAGATACTGTCCACTCTTATTTACCAAAAGTTAAAGAAAACTTGTAGCTTGACTAATGACCTTCAGTGTTATAATCATAATAGACAAGATTCATTGAGTGCATTCCATGGACCAAACTTTTTTAAGTATCTTATGTCCATTAAATTATTCAAACCCTCACAAAACCCTCTAAAGGAAGCGCTAATATTAATGCCATTTCACAGATAGGGAGAAAGTTTAAATAACCTGCCCAGACAAGACATTTGGCTAATGGAAGACTGACTGAACAACTTTACATCCTATCCATTAAATCCCCTGATCATGACACTGACTTCCAGGTAGTGGAGTAATCCAATCAAACTGGACCATCCAACACACATCTGCTCTTATACATGAAAACTGTATTTATCATCCACTCTGTTGGAGAAGACTCTTGAGAGTCCCTTGGACTGCAAGGAGATCCAACCAGTCCATCCTAAAGGAAATCCTGAAGAGTCATTGGAAGTACTGATGCTGACGCTGAAGCTCGAATAATTTGGCCACCTGATGCGAGGAGACAACTCACTGGAAAAGACCCTGATGCTGGGAAAGAGTGAAAACAGGAGGAGAAGGGGACCACAGAGGATGAGATGGTTGGATGGCACCACCGACTCAATGGATATGAGTTTGACTGTAAGCTCCCAGAGATGGTGAAGGACAGGGAAGCCTGGCGTGCTGCAGTCCATGGGGTCTCAAAGAGTCGGACACGACTGAGCGACTGAACAACGGTAACAGCTAGAAGTGTCTTCCTGCTGGGAAGAAGGTTTACTGTAAGTCTTAGTTATCCACAGAAGTGTATGAGCAAGAACAGGTTAACACGCAAGAAGGAACATTACAGAGAGATGAGGCGAGGAAACTGGAATACTGAATAAAGTTGAGTTTGAGAACCAAGGAGTTCCTCTGAATGAACACTTAAAATAAGAAGTCTCTTACAAAACTAGCGAGCACTAAAATTAGCTCAATGTTCTATTCACAAAAGATGTCAAGTTCTCAGTTGTATAACAACAATTCCTGATCTACTTCATTTCTATTCACTGGATGATCCTCCCTCTTTCAAATAACATATTTAGTCTAATTCTCACTAAATTTACCAGTAACGGTTATTTATATCAAAATGTAAGTATAGGAAAGTGTGAGGCAGTTTTTCTCTTTTTCTTAAGAGGTAGCATCTTGGGAGGGTGGCGGTAGGGGAAGATAAGTGAGGAGAGAAAAAGTAGGAAAGGAGGCAAAACAACCAATTCTCATGGTGTGGAACAGACAAGCACACTTTACTAATTCAACAAGGTTGTTGACCAGGTGGTACTTTACACCAGGGGTCTCCAACCATCAGGATCTACTGCCTGATGATCTGAGCTGGAGCTGATGTAATAATAACAGAATAAAAGTGCACAATAAATTTAACACGCTTCAATTATTCTGAATCCGTCGGTTTCCCCACCCCAATCCTTGGAAAAACTGTTTTCCATGAAACAGACCTCTGGGCCCAAAGAGGTTGGGGACCACTGCATTACACAGTGTATCTGCACAAAGGAATAAGAAACTGGGGTCTCTGCAGCATGGAGGAAGTCCAACTCATGGACAACAGTAACATCGCAACTGGGAGCAGGGATGGAGGAGGCGAAAAGATCTCCAGGAACAGGACGAGTGCATCCCTGGGAAGCAGAAGACCTGTCTGAAAGCCTGCCTGAGAAGAGCCAGGGAACTGATCAGAACAAGGAGGGAGGACTAGCCCTCAAGAGCAGAGTCATTCCTCAAGAGCCAAGAGCAGTGCAGTTTTCTCTGAGCAATACTTCATTTACTCAGCTTTAGGGTCAATTTCAACACTCTTATTATTCCATAAAGTTGAAACTTAACATTTAAGAAAAAGAACTAATAATAACAATAGTAATAGAAATAGGTCAAGTATATCATAGGTATTAGTTCTTTAACCTTGCAGTGGTATGCTGATACAGCCTCTTGGGAGGGAGGTATATTTCCATAGTGTAAGTACTCTCATTGTGGTTTACTTCAAGCTCTAGATGGTTTATTAGCTAGCCTACAAAATTCCTGAACATGTAATTACTAGCTCTCCTTCTTCACATGATGCTTGTAAGTCACTTTTAGCACTTAAAGACAAAATTACTTAAGGAACTACATGTGAAATTTAAAATAATGCAGCTACTCATTTGAATATTAATCCTGGTTTTTGATGTGATCTCCAGGATGATTTTAAATCATTTTACCCTTATTTATCAATACAAAAATTGGTATTAATCCTAAAATTTGTATGGTAAAATAAAAAATTCTGAATAGTCAAAGCAATCATGAGAAAGAACAAAGCTTCAAAATGTATTACAAAATGTATTACAAAGTTATAGTAATCAAAACAGCATGGTGCTGGTATTAAAACAGACACACAGAACAATGGAATAGAATTAAGAGCCCAGAAATAAACCCACACATATACAGTTCAAAAAATTTTTGATAAGGGCACCAAAAACCCATAATGGGGAAAGGACAGTCTCTTCAATAAATAATACTGAGGAAACTAGATACCCACACACAAAAGAATAAAACTGGACCCCATCCTGCAGCACTCACTGACTTGAAATAGATTAGACTTAAATGTAAGATCTAAAACCATAAAACTCCTAGAAACACAGGGGAAAGGCTTTTTGACACCAGTCTTAGTAATGATTTTTTAGATATGACACCAAAAGCACAGGAAACAAAAGCTAAAATAAGCAAGTAGGACAACATCAATCCAAAAATTGTCTGCACAGCAAAGGGAAGCATCAACAAAATGAAAAGTCAACCAAATATATAGGGTCCAAAATATATTGACTTGTATGAGTGTTGTATTGTATTTGTGCAATACTTCATTTACTCAGCTTTAGGGTCAATTTCAACACTCTTATTATTCCATAAAGCTGAAACTTTATGGAGTATATCTGACTCATATATGTATGAGTCAGTGTATTTGACTCATACAAGTCAATAGCGAAAAAACAAAAACAATACCCAGTCTGATTTAAAAATGGGCAGAGCACCTGAACAGCCATTTTCCTATGAAAAGATGCTCAGCATCATTGCCATGCCCTCCTCCAGGGGATCTTCCACGCCCAGGGATCGAACCTGGGCCTCTAATGTCTCCTGCATTGGCAAGTGGTTCTTTACCATCAGCGCCACCTAGGAAGCCCAGTCATCACCAGATAAATGCAAATCAAAACGACAATGAGATATCACCTCCCACCTGCTAGGATGGCTATTATCAAGAAGACAGGAGATGACAAATGTTGGCAAAGATGGTGAAAAGGCAACCCTCATGCACTGTTGGTGGGAATGCAAATTAGTGCAGCCACTACTGAAAGGAAGATGAAGGTTTCTCAACAATTTAAAAATAGGACTACAAAAAAAAACAAAAACAAAAAAACCTCATGACCCAGCAATGCCACTTCTGCGTAGAGATTCAAAACAAAATTAGTATCTCAAAGAGATACTTGTAGTTCCATGTTCATAACAGCATTATTTACAATAGCCAAGAAAAATTAAGTGTCCATCAACAGACAAATAAAGAGAATGTAGCATATGTCTACAATGGAGTATTATTCAGTCATAAAAAGAAGGAAATCCTGCCATTTGTCACAATGTGGGTAAATATGAAAGTCATCATTCTAAGAGAAATAAGCTAGACAAAGAAAGACAAACAGTGATTGATATCATTCATACACAAAATCTTAAAAAACAAAAACGGAATTCATAGGAACAAAGAATAGAATAGTTGCTGATGGGCTGAGGGGACAAGTGAAATTGGAAGATGCTGATCAAAGGGTACAAACTATCAGTTGTAAAATGAATCGGTTCTGTGAATCTAATGGCCAGCATAGTGATTACAGTTAATAATGCTGTATCCTCTACTTGAAATTTATTATAAACTATGTGGGAAAAGATTCTGAAGAGTATATACATGTATATGTGTCACTGAATCACTCTGTTGTACACCTGAGATGACAACATTGTAAATCAACTAAATTTTGATATAAAATCTTTTTAAAAAGGAAATTTGCTAAGAATTGATCTTAAGCATTCTCACCACAGAAAGGTAACTCTGTGAGATGATAGCTGTGTTAATTAACTTAGTTGTGATAAATATTTCACAAACTCTATGTTTATCAAATCATCATGCTGTGTACTTTAAATACATATGATTTTATTCGTTAATTATACATCACTAAAACTGAAAAAAATAAATATGTGAAAGAATTTTTAAAATTAAAATTGTTAGCATTATATTACTTTTGATATCTTTTTGAGAGGGATTTGAAACAAAATATATCCATTTTTTTAAAAAAATCACACATTAATTGACTAAAATCATTAAGATTTAACTCTTTTTCTCATTCCATCAGTTTTGAAGTAAATAAGGTGAGGGGTCTTAGAAATCATTATTTTATTTAAGAATGTCACTATTTGTGAATACGTATGATATTAAGGCAGAATGTATTACAATTATGTTCAAATTTAAAGACCTCACAGATTTTTGCTTTTCTTTTTAGGGAAAACTAAATCCAGATTGTTATTTCAAAGGTGAAAATACACAGGTCTGGAGAAAAAACAAAATTAGGCCAAGGCCTCAGTAAGTCACTATAAGATAAGCTGCATTTGACAGTTTTTACACTAAACTTGCAGCCTCTGAGCCTCTGCTTCAGCTCTCTAAACCATCACAGCGTTCACTAAGAAATGACGGTACTACAACAACCAGGGTGGTGTATACTCAGTTGTATATGACAAGTTTCACTCCTGTCCCTTATGAAATCACCTATAGATTTAAACGTGTAGCACACAGAACAACAACTGCGGCATCCAGAGACACAAACCAAAGGAGCCCAAGTATATTCGCCTGGATAAGCGCAAGAGTAACACTCAAAAGACACCAACAAAATTGTGCAGAACGCATTTTGCAGTCAATCCCATTCTGCTTACATGGTAGGGATCTTAGTGGCAAGAACGCCATAAATGAGCATGGGCCAGCCAGCTTCTATCTGAGGAATCCTTGGATAAAGTGATTTACCTTCATTCACTCATTAGTGAAATGAGGAGTTGGAACAAATCCTCTCTAAAGTATCAACAAACACTAAAAGTATATGAATGAAAACCAAAGTCTAAGGGATTTACAGACCAACTTTGATTCATAATTTCAGCCTGAAATTAACAAAGACCCTTAACCTTTCTTTGAAGAAGATATCTGGCATCTCTGACTAAATTTAACTGGAATAATTCTAGAAAGAAAATTCTAGGAATTTCTGGGGGAAAATATAATGAAGGCCAATGAGTTAAAGTTGCTATCTATATTAGTTTTAGAATTTTGCTTCTACACAAGAACTACTTGAAAAGTCAAAGTCGCTCAGTCGTGTCTGACTCTTTGCGACTTCATGGGCTATACAGTCCACGGAATTCTCCGGGCCAGAATACTGGAGTGGGTAGCCTTTCCCTTCTCCAGGGGATCATCCCAACCCAGCTCTCCCACATTGCAGACGGATTCTTTACCAGCTGAGCCACAAGGGAAGCCCCAAGAACTACTTACTGGCATGCATTTTTTTCCTTCCTCAAATGTGCATTAAGTGCAGGGTCCTAGGAGAATAAACTTTGTCCATGAATTGCCTTCCTAAGACAATCTGGATTCTTCAAAGTGATCGAAAAACATCAGTCAACAATGAAGTAAAGAAGCCACTGAGCCATTTTTAGGTAAAGAAAAAAAAAAGTTTGTTTCTCTTAGAACTGTTATTTCATCAAACATGCCTGTGAATGTTTAAGATACATCATTATCTACCAAGATACCTAGATACATCATCTTGGTACCAATGATGTACCAAGATACCTCATTATTACCACCCAGAAAAAAAAAAAAAAAGAGCTGCCAGTTAAATTGGTATGCCATAAATTTTGGAGGTGTTAAAACGTGAAAAAAGAGAAAGTGTTCTAGAATCAACTGACTGTTGTCACAGAGGCTTTTGACCCAGCATCTTGGACAAAACCCTCTTCAAGAAGCATCGTGACGATGTGGATGCGTCATGAGTCCCGTGTGACGCAACCTTCTGTCTCCACTTGCATCGTATTCATTAAACTTTTTTTTTTAAGGAAAATCATTTATCATTTGTACCAAACAGAAATTAGGAAGCAAATAGTTAATGGAGGCTAAATATATCTCTTTAGAGTATTTTCTGTGTTTCTTATTCTTTTTAAGGGCAAAGAGTTGCTGCCTTGCACACGTTGTTTGGGGAACGTGTCAAACACTTCCGAAATGTCTAAAGGCTACCAGTGTGCACTCCCCTCCCACATTCCTTATTCCAACAGTCACAGACACCAGGAGCCAGAGGGGGGTCTCAGAGACCACCTAAACTGAGCCTTCATTTTCAAGAGGCAGACACTGAGCCTTAAAACATACTGGAGGCGGGATAAGAACTCAGTGGTTCGACCTCCAGTCTACGAGCTGCTAGATTCTAAATATTCTGCTCAATTATTCCTACCTTTTGGCAACCCACTCCAGTACTCTTGCCTGGAAAATTCCATGGACTGAGGAGCCTGGCAGATTATAGTCCATGGGGTCGCAAAGAGTCGGACACTGAGCTACTTCATTTTCTTTCTTTCTTTAGTTTATGAAGGACAACTCCGAAGAGGAATCTTTTTTGCCTCCTTGTCTGAATTTCCTCCAACTAATTTAATGAGTCTACCTTTCTCTAACACTGCCCTTCAAATGGGACAGAGAGTGTCTCAAACAAATTTCTCAAGGTTTCTGAGATCTTCCTTCTCAGTCAGATTCCGTGACAAAGGTTCGTTATGTTGCATATAATGAATGAGGGGAACTTTGTAATACAAAAAAAAAAAAAAAAGAGTAAAAGCAATGTATTCAATATTTCCTCATACTGTCCCTTTCTCAATAAATTTTTTTAAATGAATGCAATGAAATATGTTCCTCCTGTTAAACTTAAGACACTACTAAATCATTCCCGAATGTAGGAAGCATCCCCAGGGTGACTCAATCCCAACCAAGCCCTGCATGTAGTACCAGTCCTGAGAGATGCTCCAACAAGTAAAGCTTTACGGCGGACTTCCCTGGTGGTCCAACGGTTAGTACTCCACGCTTCCAAAGCAGGGGACACTGGTTCAGTCCCTGGTCATGGAACAAAGATCCCACATGCTGCCTGATTCAGCCTAAAAAAAAAAGAGCTTCATGGGAAGACACTTCCGCAAGGCAAAGAATAAAGTATTCTAACTCCTGTGCTGAATTGTGTACAATCACTTAACGTCTTTCCCTATCTGAGAAGTCCAGCTTGATATCTCTAAGTTTTATAGGAAATGCCCTCAAGAGGCAGTCTACATTCCATGAAATAGAGAGGCTATGATCTCAGGGTAATTCCAGAATCTCCACCAAACATGGCAATGTCAAGTTTGTCTGGAAAAGAACAAGAACACCACCTCCTCCCAAACCACACATGTTCCAGGCATTGCTGTTGCTACCAGGCCAAATGTCCCACTATGACCTTCAAAGAAGACACTACTACTGTGATCCTAGGATTAAGATATGTTTCTGATCCTGTCTAACCTCACCATGAAACAAGGGGTTTAACTCTGATAATGAGTTTTCCACCCTATCCTATAAACTCAGATCAACTGAAATCCCATGGGCCAATCACTACCAAGACATTGAATACAATACCAGCCCAGTTCATCAAGAGATTGGATCTCATGTTTCTCTCACCCTTAGATGGGGTACCGTCCTCAACAAGAGACATATTTGGCCAAAACAGCCCAAACCAAGATGGCCAATGGTTTAATGTTCCTTTCTGAGCCCTTCCATTACGCTGCTTCCTGAGTCTGAGGGCCGGCAGGCAGGGCGCCCCGTCAGAGCTGCAGAACTCTGCAGATGTCTCTGCAAAATGAAAAGGAGACAAGATGGCCCTCTGACAACAGACAGCTGTCAATGAGGTGACACGGTTGCACTCGGCCGGCCGACGAGCGGCACGGAGGTGACACGCGCTTGGCTCCTCAGCGCACCTGTAAAATCCTGGCCCTCCAGGAGCTGCTCACATCGGCCCGTGAAGTGACAGCATGTATCGCCTGCAACTGTCCTGCTCTCGTCCCTCCGTATGTGGGTGCCTCTCGCTCACCCACTTGGGTGTGGTGAGTATGGCTGGAAAGGCTCTGGTCAATACGACATGGGTAGAAACACAAATCAGACCAAACGAAAGTGGGGAACAAGAACAGGAAAAGTGAGCCCTGCAGCAGAATGACCCAAAACAAAGCAGAGAGACCGACTTACCTATTCAGAGCTGGCTCATACCGACATGGATACAGAGACACCATCGCAGGCAACCAGGCAAGAGACAAAACAGCCGCGTGGCCTCTTCCCCTGGCTCCACCTTGCCGTTAGTCCCTCCAGCCACCAGGGGGCAATTTGGGGCTAGATCCTGGGAGAGGAGGCTCCAATTCTGAGCTTTTACAAACATTAGAAGTGGGAGTAGGGGTGGAGTGCCTGGGGAAAGCAGCGCTGAAAGGAGAGACTCAGGGGACCCAGCAAGCGGAAAAGTGAGCTCCTCAAAGCTTCCACTGATTTTCTTAACGAGCGAACTCCTAAGCTCAAAGATGGCTTTCCCTGGTAGTTCAGCGGTAAAGAATACTCCTGGCCAGTGCAGGAGATGTGGGTTTGACCCCTGAGTCGAGAAGATTCCCCTGGAGAAGGAAATGGTAACCCACTCCAGGATTCTTGCCTGGGAAATCTCATGGGACAGAGGAGCCTGGCGGGCTACAGTCTATGAGGCCATAAAAGAGTCGGACATGACTGAGCCACTAAACAACAAGATAGTCCCTCTAAACTCATAAATAAATGCTAAATTCATAAAGGAGCTACCTGATGCGCCTGGCAGATACTTTAAACCATCAATAGGAAACAATACCTCTCACAGTCTCCCTCTCTCTTTCCATCTCTCTCCATCTTTCTTTCCCGCTCCCCCACCTCTTTTACTTCTCTTTGGTTTCTAAAAGAACAGCTGGTTGGAAGCAGCGAATCGGGAAGAAAAACAAGGGGAGACAACCAAAGCGGATACAGCGTCAAATCTGTGGCTGTCCACCTGCAGTACCGAAGTTGAAACAGCAGAAGTCTGTCTTAGAGAAAGACGGGTTTAACAAAACACAAACTCACTGGAGTGGCCGCTCAGGCAGCAGAGATCTTCCACAGTCACTCTCTGCCCTGACCACTTTCATTCTGACTCTTTTTCAGCTCCCCCAACCAAGAGACCAATCCACCTGCTGGGCCGAAAATACAACCCCAAAGGTTTTTATAAGATCATTTTTAGGAGATTACTGAAGAGTGAAAAGGAGAAGTGGGAAGAGGAGATACTGGGGACACGTGTCCTTCGTCTTCTGAGAATCAGAGAAAAAGTCCGAGCTCAAGGCTTTCCCAGGTCTGCTCCAGCTCTGAGAGCTCAGGAGGGTCCCTACAGTTGTCAGAGCCTGGACAGGATGACAACCATCACTCCGTCACCGCAGGGCGGCTCCACTGCGGAATATCCACATGGCCACTGCCTCATCCCTGGAAGACAAAGCAGTCTTTCTTTGAGAGAGATGTGAGAAGCTATTCAACCTCCATCTGCAATCGTGACCAACAAGCAGGAACAGAGCCAGGACAGAGTCTGAGACTGGCCACCGTCTCTCCCACACCAACACCTACGGTTTATCAGCCAAACCAGCAGGCCCTGCCTCCCGCCAGCTGCCAGGTAGCTGAAGAAGCACACTGGGTTCCCCCACCTAGGGGCTCCCCGGGGCAGGGCTGAAGGACCATGTCACCAGGATGTCAGCCAGTCACAGAGTTCCAGGGGCATGGGACACTCCGGCTCCTTCCACTGCCCATGCTCTTTGGAAGCTGTCTTATCATCCACATAGACCCAACTCGAGGACACCAAAATGCACCAACATCCCACAGGCTTAAACATTCAGATCACTTATAAACTCTTCACCACTGTTCCAGCTAATACCAATATGGGCACCTTCTGATAGAAAGCCTTTCCCTCTCATAAATATGCATAAATAGTCAACAAGCAGAACCACTACAGTGCCTGGGTCAAATGTCAATTTGTGATATATAATATTGTAGTTTTGCCCAACTTTCATCAGCACCATTTCTAATATTGAATTCGGCCTTGTATCTTTAGTTAAGAAAGTGATGATAAAGGAATGAAAAAGGAATGAAAAAGGAATTCCTTTTACTATGAAAAAGGAATCCAATGCAGGAGTATGTCGGGAAAAAGAAAAAGTATTTGCATACATATGAAAGCCAAGGCGGTCATTCCAGGCAAATCCCACTCTTCCTGGTGCCCATCAGAGCAGTGATGGGCGTGGCCTCTGGGACCACGCCACGCCCCGTCTCTTTCACCAGCTAGAGCTCTTTCCCCAGTTGAAATACTGGGAGGGTCCGGCCCCCTGTCGTGCAGTCTCCACTGTCCCCTGGGGAGATGGGGATTGGTGGGGGTGCCCGGAACAGCAAAATTAGCCACCTCCCAGAGGAACACAGGCTTGCCACCTTAGACATCTCCTCCTGGAGCCTCTGATACCCAGGCACCATTTTTACGCTACAGCAGAAGAGGGAAGAAGGCAGTCATTTCCCCAAAAGGAAGTTATTGTTAAGGACGAGCCCAGGCTCTAGAGGTATTAGGACGGCAAGGAGGTTGGACAGCCTCACTGTCCCTCTCAAGCGCCAACTCCAGTTCAGGCTTTCCTGGAATCCTGCCTGTGCTGCTCTGAGACTTTTAATCTCTAAGTTCATTCTGCATCTTCTTTCTCTCGAGAGAACACGGTGTGTGCGTAAGCTCTTGCTTACGGCAGATGGACCTTCCAGGAATCACATCCACTGAAAATAAGAGCAGTGACTGTCCCGCTCGGCCGGGCTCCCGGTTTGGTTCTGACCAGAACAACGGCCGTCTTATCAGCCCCCTGGGTTGCTGAAGATAGGAAAGCCTCTCTACCGTTCCATTAGGGCTGCCTGACGCCCTATCTTACACACTGGCTTCTTAGTTACTGCAGAGCTTTTACATATTTAGGGAGCTTTTCCATCAAAACATGCTGGAATGGCTAGAGGCTCAGACACATGAATGATATCTGCCCACATGTGCTTTTTATCCAAGTTCACAGCTCCTGGTCACTGAGGGTAAACAGTGTTATCAGTGATTATTACGGATTTAGTCAAGTATATTTCGTTCCTGTCATTTACAAGCACTTGTGTTGGCTGGTATTTACAATGTCGGGACTCCGTCACTTTGGCAACCTTCTGAGACAACATTTTTCCAATGTTACAGTGACATTTCAAAAACTCAGTATTTACAAGCAAATGACACCCTCTGGCTCCGTAACGATGCGATTCAGTGGTAGCTGAACAAAGGGACACTCCTCTAGAAATTTCTTCAGGATGTATTTCCGGCTACGACTGGCTATTACATCATGGTCCAGGGCAGCCCTGTGGCCTTTGGAAGAAAGAGGCTACAAAGACATCAAGTATTAAGAAAATGTCAGTGTCCCATACTACTGGAATGTTAACTGCTGTGTGGAGGGTCACATGAATGGGGGCTGCTATATGAAGTTGACAAGTCTCTTAACATCTCTGAGCTTTAGTTTCTCATGTCCTACTAAGCGGCATTGGGCAATCAGGTGACATATGGTTATTTTAACATTCCATCCTTCTGCATTTCAAAATTATACACAGAGATAAAACTCATATCATCATTTTTTTTTCATATCCTGTATTAAGTTTATGAGGAAAAGAATCCCATGCAGGAAACAGAGAAGCCAATCATGATCGCTCAACTCAATCCCATCTTCCCTGTTCCAACGCCCCCACCTCCGCCCCCATCAAGCAAGAGGGACCAGGAAGAGTGAAGGAGGAGGAAACCTGACCGACAAAAACACAGCTGGTATTACATTCACCCCTGAGCTTCAGGGCCTTCCCAGTCTCAGGCAGACCACGGTTCTCTCCAACATGACCACAGTCCTCTCGGCAGTGGAACAGAGGAACGACTGCTGACAGGTGACAGACGATGCAGGAAATATGCACCACATGGTGTATGCAACCTGTATTCCTCATGGGAGACATTCAAAATATTCTTTCTGGGCCCTCTAAAGACAATAATCTTGACCATATAGATTGCAGGCTCCCTCATACTGTCTTTAGAAATACAGTCTTGGGATTTCCCTGGCAGTCCAGTGGTTAGGACTCCACGTTGCCAATGCAGCGGTCACAGCAGGTTCAATCCCCGGTCAGGAAACTGCCTTGATTAATGACTGCTGTGGTTAGTCGCTCAGTTGTGTCCGACTCTTTGTGACCCCACAGACTGCAGCCCGCCAGGCTCCTCTGTCCCTGGGATTCTCCAGGCAAGAATACTGGAGTGGGTTACCATGCCCTCCTCCAGGGGCTCTTCCCAACCCAGGGATCGAACTCAGGTCTCCCGCATTGCAGGCGGATTCTTTACTGACTGAACCACAGGAACTAATATCCCATATGTTGTACAGCACGGCCAAAAGATTTTTTTTTTTTTAATGCAGTCTTCCCTACTAATCAAGGTCCCCGTGCAGTAAGTTAAACAATATGTAAGTTCACAGTGAGAAGAGAGCCAGGACCAGCTATGAGGAGACTGTGGCCCAATGGCTATCACAAAAAGCTTCGACAACTGGGTGAAGAAGCAGTAGGGAAAATGACAAGTCTGGAGCCAAAGGACTGTGTCCCCTAAGCCCCCTTCTGCCACTTACTGTTCATAGTGGCAAAAAGGCTGTGAGTCTCCCGTTCATTATCAATAAAATGGGGATTAAAAACAGATCTGCCCTCACTGGTGTCACCAAGTTATCTAACTCGTCACTGCGGTTGGTTCACTTATCCACTGACGCATCCATCCACTGACCCCAGAGCACTCACTCAGTGTCCCCTCTTAGGCACTGCGGAGGGACGACAGGCCCGGTCCTCGGTCCTCTCCGGCTGCAGACAGCGTGACAACTCTGGCCTGGCAGAGCGCGGCGCATCAGAGGCTACCTGGGCACGGACAGAGCCACCTCGTTCTGGCCTGAGTCTAACACGAGGGCCCCTGGAGGGAAGAGTGTGTGACCTGGGCCTTGGACAGAGAGCAAGAGTCACCCCGTGCAGGCACAGAAGGAGAGGGGGAGGAGGGGCGAGATGAAGATGCCCCAGGCCAACGGAAAGGTCCTTGTGAAGACAGGGAGAACCATCGACGAACCCTCAAGGGAACCCGGAGCGGCTCAGTGTGGCTGGAACACAAGGTATCAGTGGTGAGTGGGAAAGACAAAGCTGAAGGCCAAGGCAGGGGCCAGGCTCTCTAGAGCCCATGCATCATCCTAAGGCTGCTCCCTGAAGCATGGAGGGAGGCTGGGCCAGGGTGTAACCGCCTCGGGGAGCTTTGGAGACAATGGCTCCAGCAGTCTTGTGAGGAGGAGGAGGTGGGGATGGAGGGAAATGGAGGGGTGGGCATAGCAACAGCGGTGACTGGGATGCAGGGGTAGGTATACAGGAAGCAGAATCGATCAAATCTGAGAACTGAGGGTTTATGGAGATGAAGGAGGCAGTCTAGGAGGGTGACTGGGGAGCAGTCACAGTCGCCAAGCCAACAGACACAGATGGAAAGACTAATCCTGAGAGGAAGTTCAACCAATAAAATTCACAGTCAAAAGTACAATACCTGAGGTGAATTATCTCATCAGTAATTGCCAAATTTTACTCTAGCCCCTTGAAAAATATATCTCAACAGATGTGAGAATATCAATGTGAAAACGTTGTGTTAGAGACTCACGTTAGGTGACTACACTGTTCTTAGCTCAAACCCTCTGCCAAGCACAGTGATAACACGATCTTGGGGGGCGGGGTTATGGTGCTATCATATAACAAACATTATTAAACCCCCAAGTGAAGGTGTGGTGGAGCATACTGTTGTTGGGTGTTCTGGTGTGCCTCACTTGCTGGCTGAGGTTGTCCACAGTTGACCTAGGATGTCTGTGTTCTATTTCTAGAACTGTATGGACAAATAATCTAGAGCACTGATAAAATTATTTGCAACCAGGTAACTAAGGGAGACATTTTGGATGAAATTCCACAGGAGCCTCCAAGCCTGGCATCTGTGAGTAGCTCCTAAGTCACACTATGAAACATGAGAGGGTAGTATAGCTACCTAGGATATAATGAAATATAAATATGCTTTGTAATCAAGTATGAAATGGTTTCCCTAGTGGCTAGAACAGTAAAGAATCTGCCTGCAATGTAGGAGTCCTGGGTTCCATCCCTGGGTTGGGAAGATCCCCTGGAGAAGGAAATGGGAACCCATTCCAGTATTCTTGCCTGTAAAATCCCTTGGACAGAGGAGCCTGGTGGGTTCATGGGGTCACAAAGAGTCGGATACAACTGAATGACTAACCATACTATAACTATGAAATGGAAACAGTGTGAAGTTCGAGAATGGTAAGACTGTGTTTTCTGAATGATAAGGATGTGTTTTCTGCAAAAGAGAACTGAAAGGAAGTTCTCCTAGAAATAAATCAAAGGGTAACCCCTTCCCTCACAAACAAAATGCCAACGTTAAAATATTCATTTCGTTGACAAAATGGCACCCAAGGTTTGCACTTGAAAACACATTCAAGCAAATCTTACTTGGTAGTAAAGTGGGAGTCAGGCTGAGAGAAGTTGGTCTGTATTAGTGTCTCCTGTTGAGTTGGGACAGTTAAATGGCAGAGATGCAGACCGACTCCTTGAGGGACGATGTCACAGGAGTAGCAGCTGTTGACATTCCTCTTTGCCACATGTCACAGTCCACAGCAAATCTCTTACCCCTGCTAATGTCATGTTGTACCAGCCACTCTCCACATGACAGTTCTGAATTGCAGGGCTCAGAGTGACAGACAGACTTCACAGCTCAAAGGTACTGGTAATGGATCTTTCCACAGGCGTGAACTGCATCCAAGGAAGAAAGCTCACTTGATGGGGACTTCAAAGAAGTGGTATAGCCTGAGTTAAGTTGTGTTCTACAACTCATGTGTGAGCTTTGTGCAAAAAATTTGCTTAGAAGTTTATAATGAATTTTCTACTGAAAAAACTTAAAAGTTGAAATACTTGTCAGATCTTGAATTCTGATTCTCTCGGGGTTTTAGATCTTAACTCTGAGCAATAAGTCTAGGACGCGACTTGTCCACTCTAGGACACGGGCTTGTACCGCTACTAGTCTTTGAATGTGAAACATAAGAGGGGCAGAAAATATTCTGGTTGATCACAGACAGAGCAACATCTCATAGATCCAGGCAGCCCCAAGTGAAACCAAATGACCGTAGGTCTTAACCAATATTCTCATCAAAAAAAGAAAATTAATCACTGAAACATGCAACTATTTTTAAACCAAACTGGTGATCAGGAACGCAACCCGATTTCCTATCTTCTCTATGGCAACTGTCACTGACATTTATTTATGACTTCCTCCTGTAAAAACATCCACCTTTCAACTCTCACCAGAGAATATCTTCTAAGTCTACACTCACTTTGGGTCAGGGGCCCATCTCTTATTCCCTCTGTCCATTTCACATACAGTCCTTTTGAAGAACACAAAATATTCTTTCTATGACATTATGTCAAGTCACCTTCATATTCTCTCAAAAAGGTATATAATTTTCTTTCTATTTATATAGCTGGCATCTTATCTTCAGACTTTTCCATTATAATATGAAACAAATTACAAACACTTCTTTTTAGCCAATCTTATATGGCTGTAAGAGTGGCAAAATTAACTCATAATGAATAACTATTCATATTCACTATTATATAGCCATACAGTATATACTGACACCCTACATACCCTAAGTGAGAAGAAAGTTATGCTTAGCTGATTTCAGTGAATATTTTACTAATACTTCTGTTTGAATAAAAATTATTTTACAGGTATCACTACTGATGCAATCTTCAACAAAATATTAATGCTAGGGTAAGGGATTTAATCCAATAGGAATCCACCTGTATAAGCTTTGTATCACTTACTAACTCATTCCCTCTTCATATTATGTCCTATTCTATTAGGATAATCAAATGGATCTCAGAGAGGCTTATAAAACTCTCTATGAAAGCATAAGATGAGTTAAGAATTTTATCCTGATTTTAGAACCTTTATTTCTATTTGATAATCACTTCAGAATTAGAGGAATATTTTAGGGTCCTTTCCTTTTGACTTTATTTATCCTGTGTTGGTGGTAGCCAGGCTTGATGTTTCCTTCCTGTAGTTTTTATATGTGTACATACACGTGCGTGCGCGCGCGTGTGTGTGTGTGTAAAGATGATGGGAGAAGGAAAACAAAACTAAGAAAAAATGAAAGTGACTTATCATCAGAGTATGAGAAAAGTTAGCTACTTAGTGAAATAAAAATAACATATTTAGTGATTTGTAATATAAGAATAAAATGAACTCACAGGATCTCAAGAGGTCTGCAATATGATCTTTGCAAAACATATCTTGCCAATTAAATTGAGGTAGGAGTTATTTAATTTTTTTACAGGTATAGTTTTCAATAAAACTACATATGCCTATAATACTGCAATGGCAGATGTGTCTCGATTATTAGAGGTGGGCTCAAGGGAATATATACAATGGATCTTGAAATCTGTAAGCAGCTGTTTTGGGGGGGCAGTGGAATGATGGGGGAGGGCATTGTACCACACACATGTTCCTTAAGTGCAGCAATGTTTTGTTATTTTACTGCAGGTGTATTACAGAGATGAAATTTAATAACTTACTGTATACAATACCAATAAAACGGAAAAGATTCAGTGCCCTGCTGTTCATTACCGTGGTACAAATGAGCTCGGATTATTTTGTGCGCATGCATGGGGAAAACCCCAACCCACAGAGACCCCCACATCTAGAGCTCTGGAGGATGGTCACTGCTTGAAAAATCTTAGGGATGTTCTTCCTTAATTGCTTTCATTTCATTGAATTGTCATCCCAAATTCATGTAAATGTGACTTTGAGGTGGGTTAAAAATAAGACATAGTTGGTATTTTTTTAAAGCATCATAGAAAGCCGTATTACCGAAGAGGTCTTTCGAAAAGACAGGAATCAAGGGTTATACAGATTTCCTTAAGTACCATAACAATATAAAAGTGATAATATATTCCAACCAACAAAATCTAGAGAAGGGCCAGTCTAAAGATGCTATCCCACCAGATTTTAACTTTACTGTGAACAAAAATTTGTGTATTAGGAATGCTAAAGCAAATGCAACTACATACACATGCCAGTTTTCTTCTCGAAAGAAACTACCTCTGTTAGATGAAAAATAACAGTTAACATTACAGATACTTGCTTTAGGAAGCTCAGTTGTGTTTATCTGTGAGTGAAAGCGTCTGTAAAGAAACTCACATAAACAAAGAGAAGGAAATGGTAACCCACCCCAGTATTCTTGCCTGCAAATTCCATAGACATCAGACTGGTTGGGCTACAGTCCATGGGGTCGCAGAGAGTCGGACACAACTTAGCAACTAAACAACGAACAAAGAGAACACACATACACAAGTTTTCAATTCTTTTCTTTAATTCCAAGCAAGTTACCACCAACGGGCACAGCAGCAGACTCATTACCTGTTTCTTTCGTAAATAATTACTTCTAAAAAGATTATAGGGTTTTGCTGGTAACTTGCAGTGTTCTCACTATTTTAACTTAGGGTTTTAGTTTTAAGAGTTGCTAGGAAAATCTCCTAGTGATGAAACCATTTCAAGAAATATCACACACAAAGGAATAAATGGTTCTGCCATTCCATATTGAAAAATTCCCCTGATGCTGAATTGTGAGTCTACTGTCTTTTTTATGGAAAGAAGCTAGAGGGCTACAGTGATTTCCAAAGGATGGGCAGGTATATTTCAACAACAAATTTTACCAAATTACTTAAAAACAATTAAGTCAATGATTTAGTCATTAATTGATATCCTGTCTCTTTTTTATGTGTCGAAAGTTAGATAAATTGTAGTCCTAATTACTAGTGGTTATTTAAAAAACCCCAAATACTTTTCATGAGAAAAGAGAAGTTAATCTGGTGAAGTTTCATTTCGGATAGAAGGACTTCATGTTTTTGGTGTCTTATAAACCACCTCAAAGCAATTTCAATGGTTTTTATGCACTAGTTGTCCTGAACTGTCTATACAACTTGTGTATGTTTCTAACACATATTTGTCATTTTATATATATCACAAGTGAGTTAAATGCCACAATCAAAAAAAAAAAAAAAAAATTACTAGGTCACATTTAAGAGTCTGAAAAAGGTATTGCTCCCAGATTTCACTCTATATAGTTCTTGTATTAGGGGAACAATAATTTGATCTACGCAGAATCCAAATTTGTGAAATAGCAAACCATATTCTGCCTGTGCCACACAGAAAGGAAGGCCCAAAGATAATCCATACATTTTTAAGAAAGTGTTCATGCTGTTGCTAAAATGTGAATTGGCATATTCTACCCCAGCCTTGTCAGAGGAAATCTTCACTGGTTTTAATGAAATTGCACATGCTAATTTTGAGGACATTACAGAATAGATTATCTACACAGTCACATGTGGTACATTTTTCTTTTTTTTCACAGGTTGGGCCGTGAGGAGCCCTGCCTTCCTTCCTGCCTTCCCCACCACGATGGCTCCAGTTCACCTGAGAAGACCCTCCATTCTAGGCAGTATATTAGATCCGGATTCTCCACTCTCTACCGAAAGTGGTTTTCCAATGGGCTCTCATACAGATGGATTACTGAGTCTAAAAACCTCACCATGAGCTCGGGCAGCAGGGAACCCAACTCAGAAAAGCATTAGCTTTAAAACCAGGCATTTCAGGGTCCAAAGCCTGGCTCTCACACTTAGCTGGGGGGGACTCTTGGGTCTGCTTGCTTTACCTCTCTGAGCATCATTTTCTTAATTATTAAATCACCCTGGGAACTTATACTGGCACCTAATATTAGTCCTGTCAGCTTCCTCTAGAATGAGCCCAAACTAACATTTAGAAAGTCACTCTCTTTGACTTTCATTCATCAGCCAAGTCTGGGTTGTGAATGGATGCAAGGGTTCACTACCTCAGTGATCCTTGACAGAGCAACTTAACTGGGCATCACAGTAACCCACCTGACTCAGTTGGTCAGCCACTGATGGTCGACCCGGTGAGATCTTTAAGAACAATTACTAAAATGTAGAGGAGCAATCTGAGAATTTTGGAGAGACATTGGTGCTTATGGCAAGATTAATAGCTGGGGGTACACAGATTGTCACTAGGTTCCAAATTATAGCAAAAGTATACTAGAGTTTATGTGTAAGGAAACACAGCCTATAATTATGCCTTCCCTCCTGCAATTAAAGCATTTCTGACCATTAGCTTGAATCAAAACCTATTTTTCTTATCAAAATATCTTAAGAAATTTGAAGGATGCTTTGATACTGCCGGTCTCCTCCAGCTAAGGAACCATATTTAATACAAGGATTATTAACATTATATTTGTATATGTATGAACACTGAAGCTGACAGCACTGAAATGAACAATGAAAGAAATCTCTTTCACTGTCAGCTATCAGCATAGAAGGAATGATGGAGCTTTTTTTTTTTTTAAATCACTAGTTCAAAACCCTCTGATTCAGGCAAATATCCTCAATACATATTAAAACCATCAGGTCAAAGGCTGTTAGGGAACACAGGCACAGGGATCTATGCCCAGTGCTAAAAAATCAACGCAAAGATTGTTTGCCAAATTACAGAGGGGGAAAGGTTTCTTTACAATGGATAGATCTGGGGGTCTCTAATTCTACCAAGTTGGTAACGTAGTGTCACCAACAGCAACATATCTTGACATTACATGTCTCCAGATAAAACACAGCATAAAGCACATAATCGACGAGATATTCCAGATCAAAATGTTTAACTTCCATCTGAACCAGCCTTTCAGCCTAATTTTCAATTTGTAAGCAAGATGAGTGGTAGAGTAACAAACAGCACCACAAAGAAATAACCCAACAGTTCAAGAAGGGGACATATTTTTCAAGTCCACCAGCCTGCTCTCTTTAAGATAAACATCACTTTTTAAAAAAAATTACAGGAACTGCTCTAGTTTAAAAGAAATTCTAAAGAGACACAAAAACAAAATATCATGCATAAACACAATGTTGGGGGCGGGTTGGAGGGGGAAAGAGATAATACAGATATTTTCATGGGGACAATCAAAGAAATTTCAATCAGGATTGGAAATTAGATTAGGAAACTCTCATTAATATCTTTAGAGGTGATAACACTATTTGAGTGTTCTTAATTTTCAGACACACATGATGAAAAATCTAAGGGTGAAATCTTATGAGACCTGCCACTTAAAAATGGTGCCCTGAAAAATACATGCATATATACATACGTGCAGAAAGCAAACCAAACATACTAACAACTGCTCGAGTGGCACTTCATTGAGAATTTGAAAATTTATACTATGCAGGATTAAAGAAAATTTTGTAAATTCAATGAATGGTGTTTTAGTCTTCCCCTTAATATCCATAAAGCTGCTGGTGGGGATTGAAAGTAGGGTATACAAGAGCTTCCCTTTGTTCTTCTTCTTTGTACCTACCACTTCACTTGAAGGCCAACAAATATTTGTTAACCAATGCAATGGAAAAATGGCTCCATTCTCCCCTCTGGTGCACACTGGACGGCTGTCGGGAGAGGGGTATGCCCACAGCAACGCCCCCCGAAAGAGGAAACGCAGCCCGAGAAACAGGGGTAGGCACAGAGTGGCAGGGCATCACCCTGCGGATCTGGAGCCTGAGACATCTGACACCCTGGGGATTTTAAATATTCTATCCCACCGTCCACACCGGCACATTCAAAAAGGATGGGCCTGGAATCTGAACTTTGGTTCCAACAACACCGCCACCGGAAACCTAGAACATCTCCAATTCCCTCCCTGGGGAACCTTCAGACCTAGAACGATGAGGCCACCCGGCTAGGACCCAGTCCAAGAAAATGAGTGACAAGTGACTCTGCAGGATCTGACCCTCTACGTCGTTCCAGAGTCTGCACAGCATGGTCGAAGGAAGGGCTCCCAAAAGAGTCCCATACCTTCTTTGAGAGGGTATGATTCTCTGGTTTTCTGAAGCAGGAAAACGCTGCTCACTATATGGTTCTCACACTGCACTCTTCAGACTTCACCCTGTCAAAATGATCCCAAAAGTGATGCCGGGAAATAAGCCTCAGGCCATCACAATCCCCACCCTGCCAGATACAGCGTTCACACTGGGCCGGATGGAGCCAACCTGGCCCCTAACTTCAGGAGTTTACAGAATCTGGTGGAAACCACTATTCCACAAACATCAGTAATGGCACATTCAAAAAGCACCATGAAGGCAAAGCTGAGCACCAAGACATTACATGGATGGAAGAGGTTCCTAGGAACGGTGCAGAGAACCAGGTACAGATGAGGGCAGGCTATAACCAAACATTTAACCATAATGTAAAGTTAAAAACCAAGATGTATTTCTGCTTGCACAGGACCTAAAAGCCATTTTCATAAGAAGAGATAAAGGATCTCATGTCTTTTCTGTGTATATCCTTTCCATTTTTACTGTGATTCTTTCTGTATCAAAAATAAAAAGAATTGAAAGGAGAAAATCCATTCTTAAATGGGTAAAATATGTTTAATTTCAGTGAATCTAAAACGACTCTTTATGAGCAAGCTAAATCACATACAGAGAAGACCCATGTCTTCTATAGCTACAAAGTTTCTGGAACTTAACAAAAGGGTCTGAGATTAGGCCTAATTCCTAAATCCCATCGGTTTTAATAACTAAACATCAGATAACTTTATCGGCATACTGCTATTTGGTTACCTGCTGAGAAAGAAAAAGAATGTGGATAAGGTTAGAGCCTTGGACTTCACTAGAGAAAACAAGATACAGGCTCGCATATTCAGTTGTGGGATTTTGTATGAAGATTTCAAGGCATCTTACTGATGTTCAGAATACACCTCATTTTCACTGCCTTTTAAATAAAGTACATATGCAATACAATCCCAAGTCTTGAACAATCAAATTAAGGCAACAAATCTAAAAGCTTTGTTAGGGTCAGCAGCTACACTAGATTTTGAACACAAATCTTTTAAACACAGTAGATTCCTACAGAACATTCTAGGAAATCATCAGAGTTAGCTGCACATTAGAATCACCTGGGGAGTTGTCAGAAACGCAAAGGCCCAGCTCAGAAGATGCGAGTTTAATTGGTCTCAGATAGGGCCCAGCTTTCCTTATATTACACACACACACACACACACACACACACACACAATCTTGCCCAGAAGATATTAATAATAAAACCATCGCTTTAGACTTGGGCTATCTCCTAGAAAGACAAGACAAACGCTTCCTGATAATCAATGCTTCACTTCCATTTAAGGGGATAACCTCTGCCTTAGTAGCAAGTATTTGTGTTGACATCACCACCTCATTAAAAAAAAGATCTCAGGAAGATTTAAAAAAAAAAAAAAAAGGTTTGCAGTCACCAAACATCCTATTCAAAGCAGCAAAACAGCCCGAAAGCAAATGACATTTTTCCTTTCGCCATGCACAGTGATGTCCCTTAGGTACTAGCTATAGGCTATCGTATGAAGATCAGACTATCCTGCAACAACTTTACTTCCTCTCATTTCGTTTCTGTCAGACTTTCCATTATAAATTACATTTTCTCTTTCAGTTAAAAAAAAAAGTAGTATGAGGTTGCAATTTGGCAAAAACATTTTAAGCCTGGGTGTAATTTCCGTACCCCAATTTGATTGAAATTAGTTTTGCCATATTTAGTGAAAACTAAAAAAAGTCCATTTGGCCGCTTTGGTTTCTATGGGTTTATGTTCTGTACAATTTCAAAAGGCTGAAAAAGTTACTGGCTTCATTTCCGATCATTTTCAGTGAAAATGCACTCATGAATTCATATTACCCCACTACTATTTTTAATGAAAACAATTTAATCGCTAATAAAGAACCTGCCAGCTTTTGTGTCTCGGCTAAAACACCCACTTTTTAAAAGTTCCATGTCTATCACTGTCAGTGGTACACCCTCAAGAGATACATAATGGATATATACATACACATATATATACATAAACATATATATATTAACCTGATGCATTCTGAAACAACACACATCTCAAAATAATAATGATTTATTTCTGCAAGACAGCATTTGGCTACCTGTTGCTTACCACTGCTATTTCTCTGCACAAAACAAAAGGCTACCAGAACTGAAGAAGGATGTTCATCTATATCAGGGGTTATTTCTCTAAGTCCACAGGATGACCAAACAAAAGGCTACTGGAACTGAATAAGTATGTTCATCTATAACAGTGCTTATCCCAGTAAGTCCACAGGATGCAGGGTTATAATACGACAAAGCAGTTTGGGGAGCTCCTCGGGGCGTATCAGTTAAAGGATTTCCATCCAGCACCTCTCTAAGGTAGGAAGCAGGAGAGAACAACAAGCTCCCTCTCCACGAGTCACTCACCTTGCCACACAGTGGGGAATCGTTTCAGCTGTGATCTGCTATTTAGACTTGAAGCCCAAGACACGGAGAGTCTGCCTTTCTTTGGGGTTTGCATAGCTGGTGTTGGAGAACAGGAATTCAAAAAGCAATTCGGCTCAAGAGAAACTCATTTTCACCGGAAGACACACTAGGGTCTGTTCTATTCTCAAATTTCACCGAAAGCAGAAATTCATAAATATGCCCCCCTCTCCCTCTCCAACCCCGATTTCCTCAATTGGGGAATTTCCAAAATTGTGCTCTTTGCTTCCTCCTTAAGTGATCAACACCGTTTATGGCCACTGCTGAGCCCAAGCTGAGCAAAGAGAGTCGGTCCTTGCGAGACTCACAACCAGGAAGCAGAAATCAGAATGAAAGAAATCTCCACACTCCACGGATAGATTATGAAGACTTTTTTAAGAAAAGCGGATGCAGCCACGCTCTTATATACAACAGAATTCTCCTGGACACGAACGTCTCAGGAGACATTCCCCAGGCCAGACATTCAGCCATCACACGCCAGTCTGTCCATCTCTGATCCACCCTCTGCCCCTTGCCACTTCTCACCTTGCGTTTGCCCAAAAAAACGAACTCCAGTCGCACCCGAGGGCAGCACTGCCCACAAACCGAGGGAGGGTCTGTGTCCCGGCACACACACTGACAGACTCACGCGGTCTGAGTGACGCTTTCACAAGTTAAGGGGCCTCGCGCTTACTCAGCAGAGGAAATCTTTGTGTCTGGGAGGAATCACGCCAATTCCTATTAGGAAGAAAGGATACAGGGGCGAGGAAGTCTATTCTCTCGTTGACCAGAAAAAGAGGCCGGGCGAAAACAGAGACCTCTGCCATGACCATCTGCGAAAAGGAAGGATGTTGTCAACTTTCTTCTCCCCAAAACTCAAACGACCTCTGCTTTGACCCTCAGAAACCAGATACACAGGAACAAGCTCTTCTGCGGGAATTGAGAGCTTTACACCAGAGACTCCGCTCCGAGGCTCTCTGCCCGAGCTATCTACCCCGGCACATTTGCACTCACATTCCAAAGATGTTTCCGTCGCGCTGGAATGGCTGTAAATTTCTTTCCTGCAGAATTCTTTCCAAACAAACTGCCGTCAACTGTACTCTGCCGTGTGCAGCAGGGAGATCTTAAACCAGCACCGTTCACCTCATCACAGCAAACCTCTCAGATGCCGAGGATGACTGAACGGGTGGCTGGGCCAAAGAAGTAAACTTTAAAAATGCAAATCTCTCCAGAAGGAAGGGGAAAAAAAAAAAAAAACACACAGGACTCCACCAGAATTCCACCTTTCGGAACCTATGACGGATACCTAAAGGCCACCTCCTCAAGCAGGCTCTATTTAATGACTAAAACTGTCTGCTTACATTTTCCAGGATCCGTGAAACAGGTTGTTTAAAAAAAAAAAAAAAAAGCAAAATGTAATTTTTTTCCCCCCCATCATTAAAGAAAACGGGAGGGTGAGAGAGTGAGAGGGTTCAGGAGAAGAAGCATTCCCCTCCCAACACAAAAAGAATGTACATTTCTCTTTGGGTGAATAATGTAACGCTAGAAAGCTTTGAATCTGAAAGAGAACCATTAAATTCTATCAAGAGTTTTCCAAAGTAAGAAAGCAATGCCCTTAGAAAAAGAAAGTTAAATCCTTCAAGGCAAAAAAGAAAAAGATATGAAACATGTGATTAGCACCGATACTGAAATTAAAAAGAAAGCATCTATAAAAACTCAATTGTCTTGAAACAAAGCTTACACTTTTGGCTATGGATAGTATTTTTAGAACTGGGCTTTCTCTGGAGAGTTGAAAGTATGCAAATGCACAAAGCCCAGAGACACACACACACACATGCTATACCTTTGTATGACACTGGCATTTTATTATTTAATTAAAGTACTCTTATTTTTCTAGCTCACGCATGCCTCCCTTGAGACGGCTTTGCTGTTAGCCTGCTGGCCTTGACTTTCAGCCAAAAACAATTCAGAAACAAAAAGGGACAACAAATCATATTTTCACAGACATTTTTATCCCTCAATACAACCCTGTTTTCACACAACATCCTACAGCCCCTATGAAAACTATAATTTAGGGCAGTAGCCACCCAAAACCCAGGACCTGACACATGGCTGCACGAAGCATTTCCAGGGTAAGAAATTCTCAAGTTCTTAATTGCAAATAAACTCTTTTGATAGAACCACTTTCCCCGACATCGCTGGTTTGCAAACAGTGCCACTGGTACCGGCTGATGGATGAAAAAAATAACAACAAGCCAGTGAACACAGCGCTGATACGATGAGGTGTTTGTGACTGCCGCGCTCGGTGCTGTTTCACTACTTTGCAAAAGAGTCAGGCATCCGAAGATTTTCGGTGCCTCAGTGCCCCAGCCTCAAATGCATCACCTAATTTACAAAACACACTGATTCACCAAGGCTCATCCTCTCAACCCTTCTCCAAAGAGATTCTCACTTACCTGGTGGCAACCCTGTAAATTCGATTCTCTCCCATAAGATGGGTAGGAGCCCCTTTCTGTTTTACCTGCCAAGAGAAACAACAACAACAAAAAAGTGTAAATTGTGTTTTTCCTTAAAAAAAAAAAATAAAAATCTCCTTCAGGTAACAGACATCCACTTCTCTTCCCCGATGTTTACATACGAAAAGTAGGCACTATTGGCAGTGTATGCAAGCAAGGCAGAGAATAACACTTCCCCACGCTGGCTATGATAAACTGGAAAAAAAATATCCTTCATTCCTATTCTTAGCCAAACTGCTCCACACTTCCAAAAACTGTCATTCCAATGGCCTCCACTTTCTCTAACAAACAAATTGTCATTCCTTATTTTCACTTTCTTTCTCGCTCACAAAATTTAAACAATTTCATTTTTATTTACACAGCAGGCACATATTATCTATGTAATGACCCCGGCCTAGTCATTCCCATTGATTACATTGACACTTAATGGTGAGGCCAAAGCTAATCAATCAGGACTCTCCAGATGGTGACTAAAGCAAAGAAACTATTCAAAATTCTGGGTCTCCCTTCCTCTCTCTCTCTCTCTTATTTAAACTCCCTTTCCCAGGAGTAAAGACCATCATGATCAAGATGATGATGGAATTTACATTTGGGAAAGAGGACTGTTGAAAAATTGCCCACTCTGAGCCCAACTTCAGATTCCACCAGTAGACCCAGCAGAACAAGGGATAACGGAACATCAGTGTCTTGTTCTGATTCTAACACTCCAATTTTTTATCTGTAGACTCCTCTACAGAGATGTACAGAGCCATATCTAAGGGTAAAAATCAAGGCAGCTTATTTGTTTCTTTTAAAAAGTATGTTGAGCCTTAATCGTCAGGAGAACAGTGAAAACACCTGACAAGAGATCCAACCAGTAGAACATACCTAGCGACACATAAAGAACTGTTACAGAGAACAGTCCACACTAGGACATTAAAAAGGGCTTGTCCCGCCCACAACACAAACCCCACCCCGTCCAAGACAGAAGGATGCGTTCTTCCCTTGAGACTAGAGCTTATGGTACATTGTCCTCTTTACCCAGGACTCTACTATTCTTTCAATGGAAAATTCAACACTAGTATTTTGAGAGGCTGGATGGATCCTTCAAAGTTCACAACACCCAAGTTCTTCCCCCTTGACTCAAGTTAACATAAACGTTATAAGCAGCAGTGTTCAACTGTAATCTCTGAGTTCAATGACAATGCCATGAGGGCATGCCTTCCTGACACCACCAAGGAATGTGCCTTTGAGAAATCTTAAAACCAGTCAAAAGCTCGCCCTGTATGTGAGTCACTATAGACATAAAACCGAAGATGAGTTCTGAAGGAAGCCAAACCTGAGTCTTAACATCAACCCTCTTCCCCATCAGTATTAACTTTTCCACTGACTCGAATCAATCTCAAACTTGGGGACACACTCCCGCCACCCAACTTCTGGCAAAGTATTCAGCGCAAAGCAGAAAATCAATGACCATATCAGTTTCAGTCCAATGAAACAGGACACCAACTCACAGATTCGGTCCTGGGAGGTCTAAGAGAATAACTTTCATTGTATGAGGATTTTACATTGAAGAAGAGATTCACTTGCCTGTTTTAGAAATACAAATGGTCATAAAGACCTATTTATTCTTCTGTGTCAGAAGGAAGCTACTTACAGTCTTTAACTTCTCTTTATACATATTACTAACAGAAAAAAAAAAACACCTCGATCTTTATGAGTTATCAAATGATGTCTGTCCTTCCTTAAGCTCTCACATCTACAAAGCTTTAATACAACCAGGACATGATTCACTTTGACATAATAGCAACTAGAAAGACGAGTAGAGAGGCAGGCAGACATGCAAACAGAGAGACAGAAAGAGAGAGAGATAAGGTAGAATTTACTCTGACTTCCAAGGAAACTGAGTATCTAGTGTCCTGTTCTGGTGACTTCCAGATACTGGAAGGAAGAAAGGTGATCTATTTCTTTCTCTAAAAGGAGTTACTGAAGCTATCCCCTACAGAATTTCACCACCTGGCATTATTTCCCAACTTGACTCCCACATATAGACCTGGAGAGATGAATTTTCCTACCAGGACTTGTCTCAATTTACATATATATATACATACATACACACACATACACACACATACACACACATACACACACATATATAAAGTTAGGTCCATTCCTTTCATTCTTTTAAAGGTAGAGAGGGGGTCCATGCAAGTAGTAAGGATGTGAGAGAGAAAGAGAATGTGAATAGATAAACAGGGGAGAGGAGAGAGAGGAAAAGAGGAAGATGAAGGGAGGGAGAGTGGACTGGAAAGCACAGGGGCGGGCAGAGAGCAGAGGCGGGGAAGAGCCGAGCAGGGACGCAGGCGGCAGAGTCCCCAAAGTGCTCTTGGCTGCACGGACCCAGCATTCTTTACTATCATATCAGATACAGACTGCTTAATCTTAATTTTGCTTGTTAAAAAATATTTATCCAGATACAAAAATAAACCCACTGCAAATTACAAGTTGTCAGGGTTAAAAATCTACTCCTGTTTGTGTGGGGGAGGACAAGAGACCAGCATAGACATGAATCATTCTCAGTAATTTGAGTGTTTCCATGACATCAGTGGGCACCCGTCCAGGACTCTGTCGAAGTCTGTGAGGTACCGAAGAGGCAGCGCAGCCAGCAGGAGGCTGGGAGGTGCACTTTTTTTTCCCTTTTTTTTTTTAGGATTATATTCCTTGTAAAGATTTCATCTGTGGCATCCACTTTTACCATCAAATAGATCGCTCCAGAGATCCTGAGCGAACGCATGTCATTCTGACCGTGTAAACCTTTAACTTTATTACATCTTTTTGTTCCCAAAATCAACTATAAATCTGTCCTCAGAGCCCAAATCCCTGTCTGGGAGCAAAACAATCAGGGACATGGACTGTGGGTAAACCCAAGCACCTTCTCAAGCCTATCTTCTCTACTCCACTAATTTCCTAATGACAAAAAGCAGCCATTTTACAATGGCACCTCACTTCCATGGAGAAAAAAATATATATATCTTTTGTATAAACAGTCCACTAAAAATTAGCTATCATCTTGATGTCAGTCTTCTGCTTAAAATGCTCAGGAACATTTGTTTCAGATAATAAAATTCTCAAGAGCACTGATAACATGTTTAAGTAGGATCCTTAAGTAACTATCTGTGCTCGTGAACACAAAAGCTCCTAAATATGTGTGTTTACTCTATGCCAGGCATGGATTTTTGTCACTTATACCCACTGGCTGGCGCGGACAGCTTCTTTCCTCCATTCTTCGCCACCGACCTCCCCCCTCATCCCCACGATCACAACGGAGCTTTGAAAGAGCTCAAGATTCTATTTTTCCAATATTTAAAAGAGATAGCAGTGATGAACAAACCCGGCGCATTCACTGCGGAATTTTCGAGACAACCCTCCAGTACTAGAATGCGACAGCCGCTGCGGATATTTTTTGGCACCAAGACAATGGTGGCAGTGCCAAGCCCCATGGCTAAAAGTACTCAAAAGAGGCATAAGGGTAGCATTAATCGCTCAAGTCTTTTACTGCATGGAGTACTGTTGTCCATATTTTAAAAACTAAAAGTACCCGTTAGTAACATTTGTCGTCTGCCCACTAAGGGGGTGGGCGGGGGGGGGGGGGGGGGGCTCTGAAATATACACCAGAAACAAATCTTGTCAAGCATTTGATTCATTTTTATACCTAAAAGGACCAAATGTTAAATTTTGCTGCTGGTGACGATTTGCCGTGCATGAAACGAATAATATGACCTAATAGGCTACACTGAAGGCTGAATGAAAGCTACAAGAGAGGATTTCATAAACGAAGTCGACATATTGGCTAAACAACTTTCTTCTGTAAAAATGATGTATACAAGGAACATGTAATACTATGTCACAATTTTTTAAATTAAGCAAGAAAAACGCTGTAAATGAGCAGACACAACATCCGTCAATCAATCCTTCTAAAGACAAAGGAGCTCAACTCACAGCCCCTTCTCTAGAACAAGTCGGCGTCTACAGTGAGCAAACAATCCGGAAAGTCAACACGTGTTTTGTCCAAATTGAACCCATCAGCTGTTAAAAACCTATATTTAAATTTGATTATTAAAAATGACACCAATGGGCAATCAGTAAAGGAGTCACTTGCTTTATCTGTTGCCCTTGAAAAACTCAAAGCTAAGCAGAAAATATAAGCTGTTCCCACTTAGTTTTAAAGACCAATCCTTTTGCTGATTTATTCAACTGTTCTTTATCTTGCTGCCTCATGAAGGATAAAGGAAAAAAATTAATGCGGGAGGGAGGATGATGAACAAATATCTATATAATTCTAAATCTAGTACTTTTATATTCTTACATAATTTTCTGTTTGACGCCTAATTTTCCTTACAATCTACTCATGGTATCCCATTGTAAGCGAGTGCCATAGGAAATGACTCAGAATGAAAGTGTTACATGAAGGGAAAAACTGGTCACATAAACTCACACAAGGACACATCTAAGAAGGATCCCCTTCGACAGATTACTACACCTAAACAGTTCTAATCTGTTTGGAGGGAGTGAGAGACAGGCAAGAACAACTTATGCATAATATGATTTCTGGAGATAAGCCTCGACACAGATGAGCCCACGGGTGGCTGACCCATAGGATAACAATAGGTCATGTTTGGGTTTCTAGCTTTTCATTCTTACAAGGCCACTTTTAATATTACATATAAATGGTAAGTATTTCACCAACAACTGAACAAGATGCACTATACACTGGAACACATCATCCAATGAAAAGCCTTGATTAAAAAAAAAAAAAAAAATGACCTGATGTTGTAGGACAATACCCAGCAAGGTTATTCCATTGCTAATCCTCATTCTGGGAACTGAAGAACCAGCCTTTTGTTCTCTGTCACCAGACTAAGGAACCCATCACAACTGTGTTTGAGTTGGATTAAATCTCTGCCCCTGCCCTCAGCCCATCTTTGGTTACTCTATAATCTGGGGGTGGGAGGCATATTGAAAAGAGTATTTCATTAAACAATAATCCAAAGAGTGGTTCCGAAAATATACATGAGGTTATTTATAATTTACAGTTCTTTCATCTTTCCCACGCCTACCTTTTTCTCTCTTGTCCACATGATAACCAAGTTGTTGTCACGTATCCCCACTACACAAAGCAGTTATGGAGACTGACTCATTCAATCTACACAAGATCCAACCCTGTGAAGCACACAATATAAATACCATTTTACGGATGAGAAAACTGAGAAACAGAAAACTGCCCAAGCTCACAAAGGCAGTGACCGTCAGACCCAGGATTCAAACCCTGGCAGGCGGATTCCCAAGGCGGGACTCTTTGTACTATTCTGTGCTGCCGGAATTTAAACACCGGGAGGAAAAAAAAAAAAAAAACTACAAATACGTGAGAAGCCCAATTCGGAAGACTCAAATCCCAGAGCTCAAAACACTCATGAATTTGATATGAAATTAATGAAAGTGTCTTAGAGGTGGTGATAATTTACATTTACATGGTGTTTTATTCCTAAAAGGTCTCTAGGTACTTAATAGCTGTGCAAATAATGTACACCAGAACCTGTGACTTCATGAAAAATCTGCAACCAACTCCACAACCGGAAACAACTAACTGACAAGATCACGGCCGCAAACTGCATCTCTACACACGCCACTTGTGAAGAACACGAGTGCAAACCAGTGAAGAAGAGAAGAGTGAAAATAAAAATACAGTCATAGTATAGGACAAGACATGATAGCGCACTAGGGTCTTCTGTGGAATAAGAGCCCCACAATAGGCTCCGAAAAACAAAAAGGAGGCAATTTCAAAAGCCCAGGAAATGTTACAAGCTGCCTATATATCCCTCTTGACCCCCAGAAATTTACACTGTATCTTAGCAGGTGAAGTCCTCTGAAAAAATCCTACAATGAAGACATTTAATTTCAGTTAATATCTTTTTTTAACTTCACTTTTTAATTTTAATTATACATTTTATTTAATCCAATACATCCAAACTATTACAATTTTAACGTGCAATCTTTCCTAAATCCATTTGAATATACATACCTGCCCTTGTCTTTTTGCCTACTGACACAAATCCTGAGGAATCTGAGAAACCACTATTTTTAAAAACTTAACATTTAAAAGAATGCCCGGAGTTACTATATTTGTAATTTTCTATCAAATAAACAAGGTTAAAATTTGAATCTTATTTTAATTGACCTAAAAACACTTGTGTCTTGTTGTGATGTTTCCACGAATATACACCTTTGTGGTTCTGACTAGCCAGTCAACCTTAATTTTCCCCGATCCGAGCTTGGAGGTGACAGTCCGGGTTTACAAGAAACCAGAAACTGACATTATTTTCCTTATTTCTAAAATACAGAGAAGACCACCAGTTCTTTCCTGTAGAATCCTACTATACCAGGAGGCATTTTTTTTTTAATACAAATTTAATAAATTTCATGGTAAAAGAGTTACAACTCAATTTCAACAGATAAAATAGTCATTCCACAGTCTAGAAAATTCTCTTCCTCCACTTTTTCCTAAATTGAGAACAGAAAGAAAATTCAGAGGAAAAGTGACTAGGCACATAGTTTGCAGCAAAGAATGATGAGAAACGGGGACCAAATCACTTTCCCAGCAAAGACTAACTGATGTTCTTAAATCATCAAAATAGAACACTCAGTAGTAACTAGAGCTCTGACCTCGGAAAATTATGAGTTTTTAGCTGCTTTCTGTCACTGATTCACCTCATCTCGTCTAGACAGTGCCTTCAAAACAGTGGGTGTACCAAAATTCCAGATATACTTAAGAGTATCTTGAGGCATCACCAAGACTCTTCATCTGGGGGGATTCTAAACATGGTTCAGAATCTACATTCAATTCTCCTTAAAGCCCTCACATTTGTAAAGTATTATATAGTATGTAAAGTAAAGACAACAAGACCCTAGGAGTTCCTTAGATGGCCATTTTAACCCCTATGTCTACAGTGCATGTGTGTGCGCTCAATCGTGTTCAACAATTTGTGACCCCAAGGACTGCAGTCGGCCAGGCTCCTCTGTCCATGGGATTTCCCAGGCAAAAATACTGCAGAGGGTTGCCATTTCGTCCTCCAGGGGATCTTCCTAAGCCAGGAATCAAACCCACACCTCCTGTGTCTCCTGCGTTGGCAGGTAGATTCTTTATCACTGAGTCAACTGGGAAGCTCTATGTTTATAGCAGAAGTCACTAAAATTCAGAAAGGTGGGGAATTCCCTGGCGATCCAGGGGTTAGAACTCTGTCTGTGCTTTCACTGCCAAGGGTGCTAGTTCATTCTCTGGTCGGGGAACTAAGATCTCACAAGCCCTGTGGCCAAAAAGAAAAAAAAGGCCACCAACTTCTAACAAATAAAAGAGGTTGTACAGATATTAAGAGACAAAGCTAGAACCTAAATAACCAATTCCTGTACCAAAATCTGTTTTTACAATATGCCACCTCTATCACCCATAGCTATTGTGGTAACAAAGATGATTCTATATGCCTTTTTCTCACCATGTAGCACAGCCCTCTCCTCAATTCGTAGTAGGTCGAAAATGCATTCTCCAGTCCTTTGATGAATGAAAATGTTAGAACTGGTCACATTTTGAGTGACCATCCTCTGGGATACCAAAAATCCCCTTTTCAATGCAAAATGAAAAGTACTGTCTTAGATTATTTGGCCCACCCTGGACAACAGTCGGGATCATCCCCTCCCTCTCGTTCAGGAGAAGTACACACATTATCAAATGAATGCACGTGAGTTTCATCCTTTCTTTTCCCAGTGCAGGAAAATCTTTTATTGAAAATAACGCTAATTCCACAGAGTGTGCAATTAATCAACATAATCATGGGGATAACTTAGCTGTTTGGGGAGGTGTGTCGAATAACTCTTTAAGGCCACTACAGTGCCACTTGAGTCACAGAGTAATGCTTTTCTGAATCAGCAATTTGTACAAGGGTCCCCCAGGGGCCTGAAGGACTAACGCTAACCCTGAAATCACTCAACTTACACCTAACAAGTAACTTACCACTGGCTTGACGTGAATAAGATCTCAATGGTTCTGCCCGCCCTCTTTTATGGTTTTATTAGAGTTTAGTGCCTATGGTGTCTGGGCATAACCAAAGCAATGAAGGGCTCTGTGGGGCTTCCGAAGAAACATCATATACATCTGAAGTTTTGCTTTTTATTTGACAAAATGTAATCATTTTGCATAGAAAAATGAAAAACAAGGTCAGTCTTGCAATACACAGTGAAGGCATCAGAAACGCGCAGAAACAAAATGTTTCTGCTGTCATCTTAGAAGGAAAGGAAGACACGGGATCGGGGTGGAGGAAAAGAAGCCCTTCAAATCAGTTCTATGGCGAGGACACCCTGCCAGTCATGAGACTGTCGGAGGTCTTTTCTTAAAACAGATACCTGGGTTCTCCACCCCAGGGGGCTGGCAATCAGTGGAACAGAGTCCAGAATATCTATTTTTAAAAACACAATAAAATTTCACTGGTTAGTCTAACAGGCCAGGGGTAAGAATAACCAATTTAAGTGAACTGATTCGATCTTTAAGGTTACATCAGATGAAACTCCAATAAAGCCGGGAGATAACCAAAAAATAAAAAAAATCGATGACTATCTAATCTAACCTGTTAAACTGGATTTTGAAACAAGAGCTGATCAACAAGAGTTGATCGCCAAGACTCTTTCAGTTACATTCTGCAAGCTGGAGAAACTTTTTTCTGACAGCGTACTAGGCCTCTGTGTTTGTTCATCTCCACTCATGAAGATTGGTTGTTTTAAAGAAATGCATCTCACATTACCACGAAGATAGCTCTAACACAATAGGATTCCAAGACACAAGTGTCCTGGAGGTGGAAGGACATTCCTCTTCAGTCAGACCCAGTGGCCACTGCTCTGAAGTACCTCGTCCCCTTTCCCGCCCTAAGGAAGAAATCACCTTTAGACTCCAAGGATCAATTCAGGGAACCCGACTTGGTTTCTTAACCTAAAAGGGCGCTCCCACCCATGTATTCAGCATGTTCATGCTCTATGGAAGCATGGAGTCCTTGCTGGGGGAGAGAATCTGGTCTTCTGATTCCTCTGGAGGAGATTAATGACATTTCTGGCCAAACGCAGCAGAGACAATATCCTATAAGTAAGACTTTGTTGCCCCGCTCAATTATTTGGAATTTATCAGCAAATTTTAAGAAAATCAGTAGTTACGCTTTACCTTGCAATCTGCTTTTAGCGATACATTATGTACCGCCCCGTAAACTGATGTTCTAACAGAGTCTCACGCATGTGTGTATGTGTTAGTCACTCAGTCGTGTCCAACTCTTTGTGATCCCAAGGACTGTAGCCAGCCAGGCTTCTCTGTCCACGGGATTTTTTCAAGCAAGAATACTGGAGTGGGTTGCCATTTCCTTCTCCAGGGGATCTTTCTGACCCAGGGATCGAACCTGGGTCTCCCGCATCGCAGGAAGACGCTTTACCATCTGAGTCATCAGGGAAGTCTCACTAATATCAACTGTTCAAAATAATAATGACCAAACTCTGAATTAGGCACGTCAGCACAGAAGACAGAAGAAAGATGTAGTATTATGTTCGTTATAAAGTGTGTGTCTCGGGAAATTACATATTTTAGCACCATCTCATGTAGGGGATGGCCTCACTTGTCAAGCTGAGCTCACAACTAACCATTTGAATATAACCACCATCATCTCTTCAAAGAAGCAACACACATTTGATATGAACCTCAAGAATGCACAAAAATAAAGGAGGTGGGGGGTTCACAGAAATTTTAAATACAGCTTTACATATGTACAATAAATTAAGTATTATACTTACATGTGTATATATATATATAAGTATATAAGTAGCATTTTTAACCCCAAAGAGAAGAGAATCTGAGTGTCATTCATAGATGCATCTATAATATATTAGATGACATTTCTCTAGTCTTAGACTTACAGAGTTCATATTCCCTAAGTATACACTGCTGAGAAGTTGTGGTGAAATAGCCCATAACTCAAAATACAATTCAGGGTATTCACGGAGCAGACAAAGAGGAGGAAGACTGCTAACCATTGAGCCTGCCCTTCAAGATCAACTTGAAAAGAATGGCCCCATTACAAACACGCTGGGAGGGAAATAGGCCCAAACTACTCAAGAGTCCAACTCCCTTGTTAAAGGAAGGTGATGGTTCACAAGCAAAATTACACAAACCACTGAGCCCCACACTATAGCGTTTAAGGAAAACCTCCCAATTACTGAATATATGAGCATGACTAAATCAAGAGAGGGAAGCGGGGGCCACAGGAAGGAAGGGGAGAGGCAGAGGAAGGGATGATGAGGGAGAAGGAGGAACGGAGGAAGGAGAGAGAAGGGGCGTAGTCACAACAGTGACCGCATCCTAGCAAAAATATGCAAGAAAATAAAATCTACCACGTGGAACAGATGTTTACAGAAAGCAATTTTCAATTCTGAAGCTTGCAAAAATGGTCCTCTGAACCTGAAAGAGGCCCAAAAAACATGAGATTCGGGAATAAATACTGTTGGGTGCCTGCGTATAACTACTACGTGTTGGCTGATGGTACGTTAATGATGGACACTGTTCTCAGGAACGTGACTCAGATTGTGTAATGGGAACAGAATCTAAAAGGGTGGACATAGGTATATGTATAACTGATTTACCTTGCTGTACAGTTGAAACTAACACAACAGTATAAATCAACTATACTTTAATAAAAATTATTTAAAAAGATAAATGTTTATTTACAAAAGATAGTAGACAGGTGAAATGCCAGGGAGGAAATCCAGTAATGCACATTGTCAGGGGTACAACGGGAATACTGCAAAGCACAGAGGCCACCTGACACGACCTCGGCGTGGGAACAGACAGCACCAGGACACGCCATCAGAACAAAGTTAGCGGGAAGCGGATATTTGTGAGAATGCAGCTTGTGCTATTTGGCAATGTTAAGTAAATAAAAATAAATAATAACTTACACCTTTATGATTTACCCATAATAAATTTAAAGGTAACTGATGCCTAAAATTGGAAAGCTGGAAAACTGGAAATAACTTAGAAAACATCTCCCCACTTCTCCAGCTCTAGTTCTCCGATCACTCCATACACTCGGGAGCTGGTTGGGGAGTTTTGATGGAATTTGCTTATTATGAGTTAGAGAAATTTGCAAAGACAAAAGAACTGGAGAGAGCTAAAAAATTCTCGCCACAGAATTATCACGTCAGGGACTCAAGGCATTTCAGAGATAATGGAGAAATCACTTACACATAGTTAATTTTTATAAAGAAGTTGATGGGAACTGATCAACGATGATTGCTGCTATTTTAAAGACCTATTCATTATACAGAGCTTTGGTCTTTACTCCCAAGTCTCAAGGATACTATCCACCCAAGTCGTGGCACGGAGGTAAGAGGTTCCCTCTGTAACTGCCCTTGTGGACGTCAGTCCTGCAGCCCGACGGCGTGAGTGATCCGCTCCTTTAGCGCCCTACACTCTATAAACAAAAACCAAGAGCAGCCAAGCAAGCCAAAAGCCGCTCCACTCAAACTCTGACTCTTCTCAGTGTGTGCCGGGGAGAGCAGCCTCATTTGGTCTGCAAGGACACCAAACATGCCTTCATAAAACATCGGGATGTAAATACGGACTCCTTTTCCTTCACAAAGCAAGTAAAAGCAGTTAAGCCTATCAAGGGGTTCTCTACCAGGCATTAGCTTCATACAAGGAGTCATGTTTCAAAATTTCAATGATCTACCCTTTTAAAGTCCGTGCCCAACTTAGTAAACAAGAATTCTTCTTGAGTGGAATCAGGCAAGGAGGAGTTACGAAAGCAACAGGAAAATGATTACTGGTCATCTGAAAACAACCACTTAATAACTCAAGAGTGGTGTATACTTCACATGTTATTTGAGCTGTCAAGAGTCTCATATTTAGCAAAAGGAAACTCCCCCCAAAACTCCAAGCAAACAAACAAAAAAATTCCTTCATTTCTTAATAATTAACTGCCATATTCAGTATTAACCTAAAACTTTATAATCACTACAAATATCTGATTGTATAAAAAACAAGAAAACAAAACAAAAAACAACAAAAAACCAACCTTGAAAAATAAAGGAAATTAAGAACCCCTCATACCAGTCAGTTCCAATCTAAGTAGCCAGCAGAGGGCGCACAAGCCCCGACAAGAGCTGGCTCTGGCCAGGTACCACCCAAACTCATCTCCGTCTAAATCCGACCAAAATTTGAATACAGGAAGGGGGGACATCATCCTATCATGAAATCGCTAAAACTAACGTGCTCAGTTTAGGATCAGTAAGAAATACACACAAGAATACTTTATTATTCAATACTGACTTCAACATTTGTTAACAGCTTCATGGAAAGGTGTTCATTAAAAAGAAATTCTTCTTCTTTGTATAAAGTGAAGTTTTGTCAGTTTTCAAGGCCACTGTAGTGTTTATAGATGCATATGAAGAATTATCTAGAAAACATGCATTTGTAGGAGTAAATTAAATACTGATTTTCTAATACATAAACACGTAGGTTTTGGTAAGTATATTAAATTACCCTCTGCCAACAGACAGTTTCTTTTAGAGTAATTCCATGTGTCATATGCAAATCTATTGATTTTTGTAACCCTAGAGCAATCAAATATGTACCATTTTATAGTTAAATTGAGACACATAAGTTACTTATTCTCCCACTGGTTTGTGCTTGATTGATTCTTTTTAAGTTGTCTCTTCTGGGTCTCTGTATTATAATATTAGCCTTGGAGTTACAGTAGATCACACCAGAAGAGCGCCTCGCAGCTACACACACACGTAGAAAGAGCACTCGGTTTATTCCGTAAAGACACAAACTCTTCCTAGATCTTTTCGAGCTTTTGATTTCAGAAGCAGTATCACAAACTGAAAAATAATATGAATTACCTCACGAAAGCAACAAATTAAAACCAACATCAGATACTGTATTTTTTACATTTACAAATAAAAGTTAAATAATCCACAGGATGTCCAATCTCTCATTTCAAGCACATTAGAATAAACAGAAGGTTTGCACTTAAGTTTCAAGATGGAAAGCTTAGTAGGATAATTAACTGCTACTTGTCCATCCACCTAAAAGATCATTTCAACCTCACCTCACTCAGCAAACAAAAACAATGAATCCACGTAACGTCACCATCAGGTTGATTTTTCTTTTTTTCAAGCATTCTTGGTTGAACTTAATTTACACCCTCTGCCAACCAGGTGGTTTAGGTTACATGTAGGTCATGATAAATAATACTTATCCTTTGGCTGATATGGCTGTACCGTTTTTGCATAAGTTAAACTGATGATGGTTTATTATTCCTAAGCACTCAATTCTGAAATGTTTACACAATCTGTTAAGTCCAGGCAAATTTAAATGATTCTGACATGCAGCCTGCTAAGGCCAGTGATGGGGATAATGCCTCTTTACGTGGGTAAAATTTCGTGGCATATAGGTCACTCTCTTAAGGGGAATCAACTGTGTGTCTCTTCTTTGCATTTCCACCACAATCCTTCATCCTGCAGCCTGGAGCTGAGAGTGAAATGCAAGAAAGGAGCCGAATGCTCAAAGCAAAAATCTGCTTCCAGGACAATCCATTATATCTGACAAGTTAAATGTTCCATGGTAGGCCATATGGCATCAGAGCAGGCCCGGCGATGGAAGAGGGGAACTCAGCAAATGCATCACAATTAAGGAGTTTGGCTACAGACCTTACTTTGAATTACTTTATTTTTTTAATAAATTTTAAATGCTGTCCCCCCAGTGTGTAGCTGAATCCCGTTCCTGGGATCATTTTTAAAGGAGTCCCATGGTTTTGTTCTCATCTCCTGGCTGTCAGCGCTGGACTCTAAAAGGCACACAGGGCCATTTTCATCACAGGAAGTTTCACAGAGGAGGACCTGTAGATTCATTTCAAAACTTTCCAGACAAATAATACATAGAGCCACTCTGTTCACTAGATTAGATGTCAATGAAACTGGTCATTGAAATGGGGCATTTACATGCATCTGAGAGAACATTAAATGACACCGGTTTCCATTTCTAAGTCCAAAAACTCTGAAAAGCTGTAGAGTCATAACTGGCATGTTTCGCTTTCTTCTGCGGTCTAATAATATTTACCAGACTAATGAGCTAAAGACTGCCTCAGCTGAACTGAGCTCCTCCTAACACTTCCCCAAAAAGGAAGTCGGCCTACTTCTGCTAATTCCATGTTCCAGAGGCAAGTCTTAGATGCTTTCTAAGATGTTGATTAAAACCAGGCTGTCTATAAAAATAAACATTTGTTGTTAGAAACAATGTAAATACAATTTGTATTATAATCAAGGTATGCATTTATTACATTAAGGGAGAAGAAGATGAAATTAATGAAATGACCAAAATAGCATCATTAGACCACAGTATTCCATTATACTATTCATTTCAGTAAGGAAAACAAATCCTTTCTGAAGAATTCTCAGGAAGAGAACTGAACCTGTAATAAAAACAGGAAAAGCTTTCTACATAAATGTCCAAACTCATCTGGTCCAGTGTCAAACAGCAATTTTATCAACACCCTCACTTCCTGGGGCTAACAACTTCTCAAGAAATTTACATATAATATGGTGCGTGTTTGTATGTGTTTCTGTGTGTGTATATAAACTCTAATGGGTGGGTTTTTTCTAAACAATAATGATTATCGTTTAAGTATTCACACTGGTTTGCAAACATGAAATTCATAATGATTAAAAGAAACATGGATGCAGCTTTCTGAAGAAGACATTAAGACTCATTTCCCTATTTTCACTCGCCATTTCTCCAGAGGGTCACTATTTCTCTCAAATGTACCCACTTCGGCCTTAATTAAGAATAACATTATTTCAAAGAGCATATCCAGAAACTACAAAAATGGGTCACTTTGCTTCATGTTTAAAATTATAAACACATTATCTGGTGGTCCTAAATTTATTATTTGTTGCTGTATACTCATATTTGTATCTCACTTATATTTTAATATGAAACAATTTACTAAATCATGAAGATGGTTATGTGGATTATGACTGGCAATCTGTATTAAAAATCAATTGTTACAGTTCTTTTTATTTTACCATGTGCTTCCACATACATGCTCTTATAAGCTTCGTCATAATTAAGTATCTTAACTATTATCATAACATGTTCATTCTATATGAGAGAAAAAAAGGCAGACTCAGAGAGGCTAATTTATTTGTCTTACGGCACACAGCTACACAATGGAGGAAGCACATCTTTTGCCGAAGCCTACCTCTAATGCCACAGTGTATCTGCCCTGTACTTCCCCAAACCAGATGCTATGTGAGGAAGTATGACCATTATTAGAAAGATACAGGCAAGTATTACTTAGGAATTTAAGTACATTTACTATACATTTTTACTTCTTATTCAAGAACAGTGGCCAGTATTTTTGGTATTGCGATAGTACCAGTATGAAAAAGACAGCAGAATCTCCATGCTTGGGTTTCCTAGGAGGAATGAACACCTCCTCAAACACACAACTACACTTACATATGAGGGCACACACACAGAATGCAGCCACGCACCCCTCAACACCAACAAAGTGCACTGGGCCACCATGGGCAGCAGATCCTATTTCTGGGTCTCCAGATCCACATTTTTATTACTAATTAAAATGTCCAGATGGTAAAGTAACACCTGATCCAGGGGGCTTTTAAGTACAGTAATTGTCAACGATCAACTACTACATTGTTAACAAATGGGAAAATTGGCTACACTGAGTTTTACATGTACTGTTTCCAACCTATCAGTGTAGTGGAGTTAAAACTTTAATAATCTGAACACCAATGTGTCCACATTAAATCCTTTACCAAGAAAGAAAAAGAAAGACCTGATATTCAAATCATCACCATTAAGAGAAAGCTATGGACTCCAGCAGAACTGTACATCACACCACGCCAATTCAGTTGTCTTTTCCAGGGGGAAATATATAAAGGAGGAAAAGAACGAGGCTCTTTCCCTTCATCCTTTGTCTTACAGGTTCACTAAACCATACACAAATTTTGGATGTATTTGTGCCCTTTAATTTGGGGGTAATTTTTATACCACACAGAGGTACAGATCTTTATCCCAAAGCAAAGTGCTCATTATCTTACAAGCTTTTTAAAAATATGAATTCGGGTATGACCTGTAAAAGTCAGGTTAGGCCTTGGCTCATGAATAACATACTCCTGGAAATCACAAATGCTTTTAAAATGTTTAAAACACTTACTTCCTAATCCTAAGTGGATTCATTTTTTCCTCAAACATTTTCTTTCTCTCTCTCTTTTTTTTTTTTGCAAATATCTAGGCTGCTTTGATACGCAAATGTTCTCCCAAACATTTCCACCAGCCAGCCACTGAAATCTCTCCACAGACCCTAACCAATGGGAAAGTTTGCAAGGGAAATACGAGAAGCAACTGGATGAGAATCCTGCCAGGAGCCCTGGCTTCACTGGCCACAAACAAATGTGGATTTTGTTGCAATACCTGTGGCTATTTTAGTGAAACAACTCCTTGAAAATTCTGTCATGGGGCAGTCATTCTCCTTGATTGAAGCAATAGCTTCTGGGGAGGGTAAAACCGATCTCCCACAGGTTTCCTATTTCAGAGTTCAATAACTCCAGGAAATGTGGCTTTGCACATGGACAGTGAAAATCTCATCACTTGAAAAAAAAAAATACCCAAAGGAATTAACATCTGCAAAACAGGAAACAGAAAGAGCAAAGCAACAGTGCCATGACCAGGGTCCCACATCGGAACAGGTATAATTTTAGGGGAGTACTAATACTTTCAGAAGTGTTCTCTCAAGGGAATAAGCCAGGGAAGAGGATGTCCCCAGAGCCATCTTTACTATATAAATAACTCGAGAAACTACTTATGCAAATGAAAGATTTTTCTAGAAATAAAAACAACAGCGTTCAAAACTAACTTGTAAATACAGTACGATCACAATTACTATCAGTGAAAACGATCTCCAATACCCCCTTTTCCCTTCCATGCTCCACTGCATAAACACCCCTCAAACCAGCTTTGAGAAATAATGGGATGCCCTGATAACAGGTCAACAAATCATTTCCAAGCATCTCCAGTCTGCTCAGACACAGAACCACATCTCAGGACCGGTTGCTAATGCCCAGGATGGGCATTACTGAGGAAGGTAGAAGCTGCAAATTTGGTGGGAGGGGAAACCTAACAGTGAATTTATCAAAGCCAGTGGAACGTTGAGTTTCTACAATTAAAATGACCTGCTTCTCCACCACTAACCTGCTGGTCGACACTTGTCCCTTCACTTCTCCCATCACTTCCTCATTTACAGATATTAGAAGTGGTCAAAGATTTCATCAGATGTGGTTTTGACAATAGCAACAAAGTGCCAAAAGCCACAGATTTTAATTGAGCCCAAAATACAGATCTGGGGGAGAAAAAGAACCAATCACAGCAGGAAGCGCTTTAAAAGAAAAAGTGGGGGGAAAGGAAGCATCATTTTGAGTAGTTACTCTGCACTCAGTTGTACCATATGAAAAGAAAATAAAAAAAAGCTCTATAAAACGTCAGAATTAACCTATCGTTTCAGATTGCTTACAGGTGAAATTCCACCATCTGGATGGGCAGTTTGCCCGCATAAGAAAGAAGTAAACTAAAAGGAAAAACCCTGCTTCTGCCTGCTATTTTAACACAATAGATTTCAAAAGAAAAAGGATACTCAACCATAACCTCCAGCTACTGACACACACGTTTACACAACATGTGTGTACACACATACATTCATATACAAGCTGTGACAAAACAAAAGTTGGAAAAAGCAAGAGTGCAATAAAATTCTGTTTCTTGGATCTTTAAAAGATTAATAAGGAATAAAAATCTAATTTCTCTTAATTGCATCATAGGAAAGAAATTACATTAAAATTCTCATTAAATAACTCATGATACTTTCTATTCACTGAGATACTCCAAAAAATAAAACCTAGCATATCAAAGTTTCTATCTTCTAACAAGGCATATTTATATTCTTTCTTTATGCTGGGCTAACAAGTTGGGGAATTACAACTAAACTTTAAATAAACAGGAAACTGCATCTTAGAAACTGCCTGAAGTTATTTTATATCATTTGAGAGTCAAAGCGCTTATGTATTTGACAATTTTTAAAGGCATACACTTTTATTCCCCTCCACTCTTAATCCTTATACAAACCTTTTTCTTTTTTTTGATAAATATCTGCCTCAACAGAAAGATTCAACTTAGTAATGATCATTTTTTAACCTGAAGATCAAATCTTGACATCCTGTCAAAGAGTTCTAGGTTTTTTCTTTCTAATGTTAAGGGTAAGAGAGAACTTTTGGTTTAAGTTTAGGCTGGTCTGACAAAACATGGTACTAGGTTGGCACCAAATGGTTATATGCCAATCTCCAGTCACACATTTTGAAAGCACACAGAGGGTTTATAAATTAATAGCTCTCTGTCCTGAATGCCTGTCGATATCTCTGTCCTGGGGTTTCTGGGTATCCATTTGGATTGTACATTGTCTCTTAAAATTACGTCTGAGGCCCAACACTAAACCAAAAGTGTTGAGTGAGAGAATTATGGGCGCATTCCCAAACTCTTACATTAAACCACAAATGGAATAGATTAAAAAGAAAAAGCACGGGGGCGGGGGGCGGGAAAACACATCATCCAAAAAAGGGGAAAAAAAAAAAACACCAAATTCACCCTGAATAGAGAAATAGAATACTTGTTTTTCTTTCGACCTTATGGGCAGCACTCGGAAGGAGGCACCAGAAGATTGAGGCACAAATACACGACGAGATGTCTCCAAAAAGCAAGAGGATGAATAAACTGTCAGGGTGTATGTAAATTTGCCAGCCAGAGGACGGAACACAACACGCTGGGGCCTGGCTGTCCTAACATGTTTTACTACGTAAATTTAAATAGTCTTGAAAGAGAAAAAAAGAAGGGAAAGGTAGATGCGTTTTTATCTTTAATATTAAAAAAAAAAGTTTGCCAGAAATTATCATACTTGGTCCCAAATAAAAGTACTTTTGTGGCTGTTATTAAAAAAAAAAAAAAAAAGAACCCAGTTCTTAGGCTGAAACTCCCCCCGTGTCGCCTGTGATGGAGCTTTCGGGGGCGGCTTGAAGAGTTAAAGGCTCCCTACCATCAATTTGCATCTGGTGCTTTTAGTGTGTGTGTGTGTGTTTTTTTTTCTTCCCTGAAAAGTTGGCAGAGCTGCCGATTTTCCATAATGCAAGCATTTGGGAATTGTGAGCGGAATGAAACCGATCCAATCTCCTGACTGCGACATGAATTTTCATTAATTACAACCTTGTCAGCAAAAGCATTATCAAAGCTGAATATGAAAATGCTAATGAGTCCTCATTTGCATATTTTTCTTTGTTGGAATGTCATTAATTATTACATTTTATGATGATGAATGCAGCTGTCGAAGCTCTCCGATGCATAATTAGCCATCAGAATGCCAGGAGCCGATCAGCATTTTTGGGTGAAAAAAAAACAAATTTCACTTCCACTCTCCCCCCATCCCAACACCACCCAACACACAGACACACACATGCACATACAGCTCTGATGACGACAGTCCTACGGCCGGACTTTGGGGAAGTTGAAAAGGGCTCATTTAGAGAGAATTCATTTTTGCTTTAAATTTTTTTGGTTTTAGCAGTAACAGTCTTATACAATAGAAGCAGCTCTTAATAAAAAAAAAAAATCGTTATTCCAGCTTAATTAATGCCACGCTTAATTATAACACCATGATGTCAGCGGTTTTAATTAAGTATTGGCTCCGTTACAAAAAAAAAAAGAAAAAGAAAAAAAAAAAAAACTCGTTGCAATAAGAGTCACAGACTTGTGCAAATCATTTCTGCGATTTTTTGGTCTTCCGTGGTTCATGAACTATTCAGATATTAACAGGCAGTATGCAAACTCCAGGCACACACGCGTGCGCAGGAGGGCGCACACACATGCGCATGCATACAACACACACACCACACACACACACACACACACCTCCCCAAGCAAAGGGGGAAATCCGGACTTGCCACTACGCTACTTGGACAGACTTTAGAGCTTACCTACTTGACCACTTTTTTGAGCTAAAGTGTAAGTGAAGATGACAAAACATAGCTCATCCTCTCTCAGCCGCTGGGAACGGTGTTTATAAGTAAAAAAAGAAAAACAACACAGAGCAGATGGGACCATTACACATGACCAAACCAATCAATCACAGATGAAGGGCCCAGGTGCAGCGCAGCCGTGCAACAACGCACCATTTCACAGTCTGTCAGACACACACACACGGTCGTCCATGAGTGACCCTCCTCAGCTCCCCCCGGACCTCATCTGGAGCGCTGCGCCCCTCTCGCCTGCCTCCGCTCCAACTGACGTCTTCATAATCGCCCTGTCTTTCTATCTGCTCCGGCTCCTGTGAAGAGAGGAGGATGGAAGGGCTGGCGACTGGGGGGGCGGTGGGGGTGTGATGGGGGATGGGGAGGAGGGAGAAGGGCAGGGGCTCCCGATATTGTCACTTGTGACGAGTCCAGCCTGCCTCCTTCTGCCATCCCCGCGGCCCCTCCCTCCCCGACCACCATCACCATCACTTCTTCAAACCATCATTAAGCTCATTAATTTTTAAGGGTGACTGCATGGTTGCAGCACCCCAACTGTCTTCCATTAGACACAGAAATTCTGTTTGGGAGTTTCTTGCCTCTGAGGAAGGAAGATGTGGGGAGCTGCGCAAAGTCACCACTCGATGGAAATGTTAGAAATTAATTCATTGGAAGTGGTGAGCCATACTTTCCATGGTACCTACCCCCCCAAAAAAAAATTGGTTCAGATAAAATCCTTGTCACTGAGAAGCTTCCAGGGAGCCAACTGTGTCCTAACATGTTGTGTCTTAAATCACTGTCTTGGCCTTTGGAGTCCTATGTCACAGACTCACCCAGGAATCACTGAACCCAAAGGAAACTGTACATCTGCAAGGGTCATGGGCTATCCTGGCAATACAACTGAAAAACCAGACACGTCAGATACAACAAGTTGAGGATATGCTCCCTGTTTTAAAGGCAGAATTCCTAATTCCCTGCTTAACTTTATGTGGCTTTCAGCTTTCCATTCCTTCACACACACACACACACACACACACTCCATGCAGAAGAAGATAACAAGTAACCAAGAGAATGCACTGACGCCCACCTTTGAAAAAAATCTCACTACATCACCCCAGAAAAAGCAAGACTGGTTTTATTAATTCAAGACAGTCTTGGATCATGAACTCCTTCTTAAGCCTAGATAATTTACAACCAAGTTTTTGAGATATGTTGATAGAGCACAAATATTTTAAGGAATCAGCTCCATTTACTCAAAGAGCTGAAAAATGACACTTTGTTCAGTTTTCTGAGATGACTGCTCATCCAGTGACTGAATGCTCTCAACAGTTTATAATTTATTTTGCCCATTTGGAGATGAGAAGGACTTTAGGGAAGCACTCAAACCCTACAAAGGACAACAATATGACTGCAAAACAGCTTAAGGGATTTATTTCCCAAAATGCTCATGACATTTTAGGCTTTATGGAAAATTTACACTGAGAACAAGAAAGAGTTAATCAAAATAGACGATGCAATCCAGCCACTCTAAGGATTAAGTCAAGTGTCATTTATGTGCAGTTTCATGTAATGATACAAAAATAAAATAGAGAGTAAGGGCTAAGTTGGGTGAGAAAGTGTCCTACCTAAAATCTGCATGCCATTCCGTTTACAGGCAAAGGCAATTTTCCAGAACACTAGGCAGATTGGATTCGTTGAAATGAAAGCTTTCTCTTAGCATGGGCCCTACCATCAATTCAAACATGTTCTCAAAATGGTTTGGTGATGCACTTGCTTTGGTTTTTTTGTTTGTTTGATTTTTAGGATTCAGTCTACTTCTCATCTTTTAACCATCTCATTTGTCCTTTGGAAACTTTGAAATGTTGAAGTAATCATGAATCTTTCTGTTCCCCAATTCATCCTGTAATTATAATGCTTAGTCCTTGTTAATAAAGAACTTCACCCCTGAACTCTAGAAGAAACACAGATAACATCTTTATTAAAATCTTCCACAGCTCTGTAGAAAGGATCACCTTCTATTTTGAATGTGTATCTTTTTTTTCTTAAGGAACAGACTCTACACATTTGCATTAATAAATTTCTATTTTCAAGCTCAACAGAAATTGCAGTACAAAAAGCAGATGTGTACGTTGGATTCTTTCAAATTAAATTTCCAAAAGCCGAGCCTATTCTAGCTGGAGATCAAAGGAACTAAAACATGATCTCCTCCCCCTTCCAATATAATTACAGAGATTTCATTTCTTTTGTTACAATGAGCACAACAGGTAAATCTCCAACCTGAAGGATAATGATCAGGTGCTACGGCTCAGCTTTGCTCGGTCGCTGAATGGCTCTGCTCAGCGTCCCTGCTGTTTTAAACCACCACTCTGCAGGAAGATGGGAAATGTCTCATGTTCTTCTCTACTTTATTCTTGGAGATCTGTTTCCTTTTCGACCTCCAGACTACGCAGAAGAGTTCTCAGATGGACGCAACCCACTGCACAGCCGGGCTGTTCCAAAAGAGGGCATGCCCATTCTTATAGGCTCATCAAGGGGAAAAAAAAACCACTTTCCTAGGCATCTTTTCTGGGTAGGCTAGCTAAAAAACCCTTTTGGAAGTAGATGGGGTATAAATAATAAATAATAAGGAGTGACACTGTGAGAAATGTCATATCCTGGCAGTCCTGTGAAAGGACACGGCCCTGGGGAGAGAGAAGAAAAAGATGCAACCCTCAAAGTCATCCAAAACTGAGGTTCGAAAGAAAATCTGTTCCACTTTGGAATAATTAGCATGATCTATTTCTTTGGGGAATATAGGTAAAGAGAGAACAAAATTTCATGTCAAAATCCACAAAATCAGAGAACTTTGGGAAAGAACAGCCTCTAGGCTTAAACATCCTTGAGAGCAACTGCATTCTACATATGTATTTCCATCTCCCTTTTAAAATTCCTGGTACCTCATTTCATCCTTTGCTGCCCATAGGCATCTGTTCCCCTCTAATTATTTGCCATTTAGAAAAACTCTGCTTAAATTCCTTGTGCATCTGTCCTTGCTTAGTGTATATTTGTGATGCTTAAATATGGTGCTTGATAGTAGAGCAGCCTTGCATGTAAGTACAAAAACTTTCCCATCCCCCCAAAATGTTTCAGAATCCTCTCCCCCAAAACATAAACAAAGTAAATTCAACACTACCAGGATTTTATAAAATAAGTATGTACTCCTATATACATTATGCACACATGCACACGCACGCCCACTTACACACACTCCTCAAAGACTTGGCTGTTGGTAAACAGAGCCACCAGTGTACCTTCCAATCAACGCCTTCACAATATAAATGGCAGCAATAGTATCTTTTCCAAAATATAGTCTTTTAAGTAGCTAGGGCCTCAGCTCCAGTATTTTGTTTTTTCAGTCTATGAAGTGGAATATGATTATTTTGCATGGAAATATCCTTAGTTTAAGGATATGCCCTCCTGAGAATATAAGGGGAAAGGTTGAAAAATTAGACATAGTTTGTTAGTATCAAAAATCCCAAATCAAACAGAGTTAATTCCTTCCTACATCTCTTCCACACGTCCTCCTTTCTCTTTGCCCATTCCTTCATCCTGCCATCCTTCTACCTCTTCACCCTCCAGACTCCCTCCCTTAAAGAAGAGGTATTGTATGAGGGGGAACCATCAGATTGAGAACATGGAGACATGGCTTCTATGTTTAGTTTTGTCAATAACTAGTTGGGATCTGTTTTCCTTATCTCAACTGGGATAAAAGATCCCTAGGCTAAGGAATAATTACTATTAATAACATTAGTGTGAATAACAATAATAACAGTTTACTCTGTGCCAAACATTTTGCAGTGCAGTAGAGTGAGTAACAGCATGAATTTGGGAGTCAGAATGCCTCCATCTGAACCCCAAATCCACCTCTAATGAACACATGACCCTGGCAAGTTACTGAGTATCTGGGGGCCTCCATTTTCTCATTAAAAAAATAGAAATAAAACAAGTACAATATCGAAGTCACGTGCTTGTTGTGAAGGACAAATAAGACGTTAAAGGCACTCAGAATGTGTATTTATTTATTCTTTATCATGTTGCCACCACAATACAGGTGTCATGCATATAAGGAATACTCCTTGTTCACCATTATATTCATATAGCCTGAAATAGTGCTTGGCACATGGTATGAAGTTGGTAAATAAAGCACTCTTCAGTGAATGAACGAATGGATGGATGTACAGACAAAGAGACATGCCTTGTTCTGGCAGAACCCAGATTTTGAGGCTGAACTATTAAATACTTACTACCTGTAATTTATATGGTGCTTTGCATGACCTCCGTTTTCAGGAAACTGATAATTCATTATGGGAATGAGGTTAAGTACAAACAACTATCATTATAAATCATAAAGAAAAAAATCACATTAGAAGTAAAAAAGATGAATATTTGGCCAGGTCAGCGGAAAGGTAACTTAGTTCTGTGGGAATAGTGAGTGGAGTCTCTTGACCCCATGATTCTTCCAAGAAAACTCTTGGCAGCTGTAAGCCATGACCACGAAGCAGTTAAACCCAATAGACGATGTCCAGTTTTCATCTTCCTTCAAGGTCAAAAGGACACTCCTATCCCCATCTTCTTAAAAACATATGTATCATGGCTTCCAAACAACACCTTTCCCTTTTGTCCTGCTCCTGGGGGTTTTATTTCATTCTCTCCCAAAAGACTTTAAATGTTGCCAATCCTTCAATAGTGACGCCCCAGGTTTCCTAGTTACTTGAGACTCTCTACAAAACCTTCTCTCTTTAACTTGCACCTACATGTTGAAGACCCCTTGAGCTGAAGACTTCCTGCTCAGACTTTTCTGAGTTTTACATACATAACTCCAACTGCCTACTCGATACCTTCACTGGAATGGCTTAAAAGTACCTCAAATTTAACACCAAACTCAGGATCTTTTTTTTTTTTAACACCTAGACATTTACTAATGTTCCCTGGAGTTTTACAGAAATTGCAGAAGAGATGAAATTACATTTATTAAGAATCTCCTATTTCTCGCTCCTGTGCTGGATGCATACATCTCATTTAATCTTCATTACAAGGCTCTGAGGTAGATATCATCTTCATTTTTGCAATGAGAGTAGTAAGGCTCAGAGAAATTGCCTTCATTTCATCACAGACCATGGATTTCAAGCTACAAGGCTCCAAATTAAGAGGATGAATAATGTTCGGTGTCAAAAAACAATCTTGTTCCCTTAGTATGAGCCTTATAACCTCGAAGATTATACCCTGTGAGCCTCCTGATTCATAGTGGAGAGCTATTTTGGTAAATCAATGAGAGGTCTACCCAGAGGAAGAAGGGAACGCATGGAGCAACACCTTAGTCAAAAAAGAAAAGACAATAAAAAAAGTAGGAAACATATGGAAAAGAAATGTTCATGGACAAAATTAAAAGCTAATTTTAAAGGAATTGTAAAAAGATAAGGATATTAAACGTATTTCATCAATGAAAAGCTACAAAGGTGGAGATTTTAAAAATCAGTAATTCTCCTTGCAATGTAGGGGGACACGGGTTTGATCCCTGGTCAGGGAACTAAGATCCCACATGCTGCAGAGCAACAAAGTCCGCATGCCACAAAGAGAGAGCTCGTGCACGACAATGAAGATCCATGTGCCATAACTAGGACCCAAGGCAGCCAAATAATTTTTTTTTTATTTTAAAAATCAGTAAATATATTTATAGTCAAAATAAGAAAACAAGAACAAAAGGCCCACAAAAAGCATATAATGAAATGAATCCTTGCCAAGGTTGTCCCAAATGAAACAACCTCGCATGGGGGCTAAAGCTCTCTGACCCAAGTCCTAAACCACACACAATGCCAGTCAGACACATCTCATGGGAGTCTTCTCCATCCTTCCTTTGAAAGTCCTGAAGCTTCAAGTCCTATGATATTTCTGCACAACATGAATGACTGTATGCCACACTTTTGCTTAGGACAAAAGATGGGACTCTTTCTTGGTGAGGCTGACGTACCAGACCCTCATACTGCTCCCACTCAAGAAGAGACATTTGTCTCTTCCAGGATGATTCTTGAAAAACCCATTTACCTGCCTGGTTCATCAGTCAGTCCTCCTCAGTCCAGGTGACTTGAGCTCCTAGTCCCCAAGCCTGCAGTTTCCCATGTTTCTTGACATGCTCCATCACAGAGTATTAATGCTTGGATGTCTCAGCTGTCCACAGGCAGGTAATGGCAACCCATCCCCTTGGAGTTAAAGACTCCTGTGACTAGAATTCCTCTCTATGAGTGGCTGGCTGCGGGGTTCCCAGACGGAGGAAATTAGACACGTTGACCTTGACTGTCACAAGCTATATAATTCACATAATATTAATATTACACCATTCATCTCCCCATAGCCACGGTTTCAGCCCTTTGATCTTTCCAGCTGTCAAGGAAAAATCTTTTTCTGGCAGAGGGTAAAGTGGATCACACACCTATCTCTAGCAATCTCAGACAGATCCTGTTGCATTTTCTGGCTCACCAGAGGGGATTTCTCTCTTCTAGGACTTGGCATGCCAAACCCGCCCATGACTTGCTGCCGGACAGGATCCTGGGTGTGTGGGGAAGGCAGTTTACTGTGTAGCTCCCAGGCAGCGGCCACAAACCCAGCTAAGGGTGTAATTCCCAAGTTCTCCACCAGGGCACTGGGAAAGGCAGATTCTTTAAAAATCACCAACTGCTGGCCATACCAACCTCCAAGACAGCTGTCTTACCAGAGAGAAATTGAGGGGTACAATCTCACGTAGTCACTAAGCCATTAAGCTGGAAATCAAGCCCCATTCTAAGCCCAAATTTCAAGCTCTTCCCATGCTCATACAGATAAAAGAGGGAAACAGCTCATAAAGGAAAAAAACAGTGAGAAAAATAGAGAGACAGTTTATGAATTTTGACATTGTGGATATCCAGAGAGGTGGGTTTCAAAAGACAACACTAGGGAAAAACCACAGAATTTGAAGCTGTGCTACCTTAGATGTCAAACTACCTCTGAGATTAGTTTCAAAAAAGCTCTTCAACTACACGCTACTGAGGTGCTGATTCACAGATGGAAGTGGGTCCCAATCTGAGACTTTGGGTATGTGGTCTACGAACGCCCTTTGACAACTGCTGCCAGAGAACGAAAGGTCCATTTGCACTTTTATACGAAGAAGGAAAAGGAGTCAGGAAGGAAAGAGACGATGAAAGAAGACAGAACAAGAAATATTTCTGGAAAAAGATTCCAGGATAAGCAAGTTAAAATAAGCTGAAAGATGCAAATGTTGAGGGTTATCAAGAGAATAAAGAAGGGCCACATTCTCTTCTTAGATGTGAGGAGAAGCAGCCGTCAGTTCAAGTGGAGTGGCAGGTATTCTATGATCAACTACCTCAAATCAAACAACTCATTTCTTAGACCACTATCTTCCAAAAATTCAAGGACTCCACTGCTATTCCCCTCCTGCCTCCCCCTTGAGAACTTTCCTTACTCTGATTCTGCTTGGGTTCTGTTTCTCTACATGGTTCCTAAGTGCTTTCATACTATTTTTGCTTAAATCTGTCAAAGATCGTAAACTACTTGGGTGTAAACGCTGACCTGAATTCCATAGGGGAGTCTAATTCCAGGCCAGCCGTGCACTTGGCAAACCCAAGTCCTTACCAGATGCAGGCGCTGATGTTCATAAAGCAACAGGTCCTATGCTCATCAGTCTCACTCATCCCTTATTAAAAACTGATGATGTTTTCCCTTGACTTTTGCGGCCCTTAATTGTTCTTCTTGTAAGGTTCTTTTCCTTCTTATTATGGTTTAACACTGTGCTGAAATGTTTTTAAAAACGTACAGCACCCATTATTGTGGCCCCTGGCTTCGGGCATCTCACATTTACTTGGAATACTTTTTGTTTTGGCTGTGCTGAGTCTTTTCTATGGCGCACAGGATTCTTTCTCTTGTGGCGCACACGCTTAGAGGCACTGAGGCATGTGGGATCCTTGTTCCCCAACCAGGGATTGAACCCATGTCCCCCCACACTAGAAGATGAACTCTCAACCACTGGGCCACCAGGGAAGCTCCTACTTGGAATACTTTTGACCTGGTCACATCCACCTGCACTGTCCAGGGAAGCAGGTGGGTCCACTGGTTAGAACGTGTGCTTCAGAGCCTGGCAGGATGGTGTGCAAGTCACGGTCACACCACTAATCAACCAGGATGGGGCCTTTGTCCGGATCATTTCAAACTCGCTATCCTTCACTTTCCTCCTGTGTAAAGTGAGGACAGTAAGTACTTTTCACAAACGGACACTGTAAGGTAACATCTGCGAACAACTGCACGGAGTCTGTTACACAGTAAGGGCACAATGACGAGTGGCTATTGTGGCCACATTAGGATATCAATGAACATTTATGGACATTAGCGAATAAGCGTTATGGACGTTGTCGGACAAAGGTCACGGTCATTATTTAGAATTTAGTGCTGACGGAGCATGGATTTAATCTGCTCTTACGTGTCAAGGAAGCTGCATGCTTGTGTCACAGGTACAAAGGCGGGACCTGAATCTGGACTGTTCTGAAAACGGATGCCTTTGGGTGGCATGGACAAAGAATGAAGAAGTGTGAGATTAAAGGTTTCTCCAAATACATCCCACTGTGTGTGCTGCTGATGACAACATCTATGCAAGAAGAACCACACATTTTCAACTGTATCACCTTGTTGGTTCCCAAGGATTTTTTGCTCTTTTATTTTAGTTCCAAGCAGGACTCCTCGTTTTATAACCTCTTCCCTCTTCACCTTTTGCTGTGTTTGTGTCCCTTCTGTGCCCGGTCATCTAAGTGCACGATGCTGACAGAGTCATTTCCTCTTCAGGAAATGTTACCCTTGAGTAGTTTTCCAGTTCTTTATAAGCCAACATTTCAAAACATTTTTCCTACCCACTTACAACTTTTATTCTAAAGGAAATAAATTAGGCTAAGATTGCCAGACTACACTAATTTTTTTCAAATACCTCTCACTCATTGAACAGTTTCATTCACTGTGCTTGTACTGTACAGCAAATTCAAATCAATCTTTCTTCATTCATTCTGCTTAACTCTATTTCTCTGGCTACCCACTGACTTCTGGTATCTTTCTGCCTTTTTGTTAAATTTCACCAAAATAGTGTTCATCATAATAAAACTTACTTATATTTAATACTTAATCTTGAGTGACTAGCAAATGTCCAGTTTCAATCATTATGCAGAAATTTTTTTGATTTTCATAGTAAGAAAAAAAGAAAAACAAGCAATTTTTATTTAGTGATACTGTCAAATGCTCCAGGGAAGAATCCTGGCTCTGGCAACGCATTCTGATCAGCCCTCAAATATTCTCATCTGACATTCCAGGGAAGTCCTGGAGTCTTCAGGAACATCGATCTGATGTACTAGAAATAGTAATGACAGTGAACTTCAGGACTTGCCCTCAAGAATGGTATGCTCTCTGCTTAGCCCAATACCTGGCAAGGGGAGAGTGATCATAAATATAAATTATAAATCACCTTCAGCTTTCCCTGTAAATCCTCGGAGTTAACAATATACCTCTTTGCAGTCATCAGACCAGACCTGGAGATGACTGTAAAGTTATTTTTATCAAATAGCCTTTGACTTGGCCCGATGACACTGGCAAACGCTGAGACTGTGGCCATTTGGCCACACATGCTTCTGGCTTGTTTTCAAAACCACCAGCTACGCGTCTAGCCTTTGTCTCTCTCCACTTGAATAAAAGCTCCACGAGGGCAGAGGGTACTTTCTACCTTGTTTCCGGCTGTATCACAAGGGCCTGGCACCTCTTTGCTGAATGAAGGACACATGCTGAGCATGGCCTGGAAGGTCCTTCAGAAGCCGGACACAGAGAAACTTTACCTCATACCCTCCCTCTTCCATGGTCGAGAGAGAGATGTCCAACTGCCTCCCTTCTGACCTTCTGTAGGTGTCACTCCAGAGGCTGCCCACAAGCCTCCCTCCTGCTTCACGTCACTTTCTCTGCCCAAATGTCTCCTCCTGACCTGAACAGGTGAACTTGGATGTCTGCTTCCTCTACGCTCTGCCTCTCCCTGCTAGGAGCTCCCATAGGACCCTGTGTTTCTCTTGGCCTGTTTAATTTCTGTGTTTTCCACTAGATGGAAAGTAACTCCAACTATGCCGTGTGCAACACATACCAAGTATCTGGCACGAAATTCATGCTCAATAAATGTGATGAGTGAATTAATGAATGACTTAAAGACTGAACACTAATAATATGGAAGAGCCATAGAAGCACCTCTCTAACCAGAGCAATTGATGCATATAAATCAGTATATATGATACAAATCAAATACGCTAACAAGTAATGTAATTTAAAACCCAATCACTCAATATATTTGTTGACTTTTTCCATAGGTTACAGGTATTTCGGGCCTATTAACAGTGGGATATGCCTCCAAATAAAACTTCACCAATTAAGATTCTGTGATTAGAAAAGAAGTTCACAGGTAAAGCAATGATTATTAATATCCTGAGAAATAATTTAACATGATTAATGACTTAACTACTTTATTCATTCAAATATAAGAACTTTAATTCTCTCTAAAGGTTATATTTTCAACTTGCCAAATATTCTACATAAAGTAAGCATTAATAATCTTGATAGTAAAAGGGAATATATACTATGATACGTGTAGAAACAAATACCAAAATTCCATACATTTTCTTTAACTTTGAGCCACGTATTACAAAATGTAGACGTCTTTAACTGGCTTTCCCTCTGCATTTTACTTTAAGAAGATATACAGAATTCGACAGAAGCACAAGACTGTATGTACAACACTGGCTAACACGTTAGTTGGGAGAGTCTCACAGGGACAGGTTCTGAGTCACAGCTCCAAGCAGTCAGGGGTCAGATCTTCATCCCATAGTATAACCAAAGCACCACATGTGCATCGGAAACCCAAATCAAACAAAAACAGCTCTATCATTCTAAAAGAGATAGAAGAGACAACAAAATACCCCTGTTATCCACACCGTTTCAGAGATTCTGGGGGAAAAAAACCAACAACAATAAGTCAGCAAACTATAGCAACTTGGGCGTGTTTCTTTTATTGGACAGGTAGCCTTAACAAAATATTATGCACCATAAGTCATACAAGATGGCAGAGTTAATATTACAAAGTATAACAAAATCACCCAAGTACTTGAGAAGAACATATTTCAATCAATTCCAAGGCTAATTTCATCACATTCTTAGCTATTTCCCTAATTGTTCTGCATAAGGCAAAGCTTCCTTCTTCAGTGTCATTTAGTCTTTGCTGTATATTATAAAAAATAATAAATGGATGTTCTTTTTGAAATATTTATAGTGCCGACTTTCTTCTAATTTGGCTTGTCTTTCCTCTAAATTAGTTAAAATCCGTTAACATTTTTCCTGCAAGGAAAATCACTGCCACTGCATATACATAATGTTTAATTGTGAATCTACATAATGAATGTCTGTCATTTACATCATTATCACAGAGGCAAACCTTTAAGGCCCTCAGAGTAATCCTATCGATTTGAAGGAAAACTAAAATTAAAAAAAAAAAAATAGAGTCCATTTTGGCCCTTTCTGGAAGTATGCACAATTTTATCACATCAAAAATTATCCATCTTCTTTGACCTGAAAAAGTTATTAATTTAGGGCATAAAAATATCTTGATAGTAAACAGGTGCTAAGTAGGTGATGACTCACTTTTACTGAGTGAAAAAGAAATAAAAGGATTTAAAAATAAGTACTCAGTTCAAGGAAAATGAACAGTTTTGAAAATGAAAGTGATGTGTAGGTCAGAGATTTCTCAACCTGGCAGGACAGGAGAGTCACCAAACGCACATTGAAATTAGATGTCTGGATCCCAGCCCAGACCTCCAAATACAGAACGTCTATAGACACAGCCCAGGCATCTATATTATGTGATCGGCCCAGAGGTAGCTCAGATGTTCGGGTGAAGATCTACAAGATACGGTCCTATTTCCTTATGGACTTAGGGTGCCACGGGCCATTAATGGCCCCACCATGTCCCCAAGCTGAGTCCATTATTCTACAAGCCCTTCTCAAGACTGTAGGGCTTCCATCTGAGCTCCTTTGCGGCTTTGGTTCCAATGAAGGTTATAATTTGCAAAGAAAGAAAACAGGCTTACGGTAATTTTTTTTTTTTTTTAACATCAACTTTTTCTTTTTGGCTGTGTTCGGTCTTTGCTGCTGCTCAGGCTTTCCTTTGTTTCTGCATGGGGGTGGGGGGGGGGGCGGTTACTCTCTATTTGTGGTGTGAGGGCCTCTCGTTGCAGGGTTTCTCTCGTTGTGGAGCATGGGCTCTAGAGCACATGGGCTTCAGCAGTTGTAGCTCCCGGGCTCTAGAGCATGGACTCAGAGGTTATGGCTCATGGGTTTAGCTGCTCCGCGTCATCTGGGATCTTCCTTGATCAGGGACTGAACCCGTCTCCTGCTCTGGCAGGCAGACACATTACCACTGAGCCACCAGGGAAGCCCAAGATATACTTTCGCATCAGATACATAAGGACACTAAGAAACAGTGAGATAAAAGAACATTCACAGTAAATATAGGCCAAGAGGTACCAAAGCTGCTTTCTGGCATTCTCTACCCAGCCCTTGCTTCTCCTCTCTCATTAGGAATAGAATAGTTGCAGGCGGGGTTGGCATTGCTTTGTATACAGTTGTCACGTGCTTATCAGTCCCCTGCTCAACAAGACGGCAGATTCACCCAATGCTAACATCCCCAGGGAATGAGCTGTTCCCAGGGAAGAAACCAACTAAACTGAACTGGCTCTATCTAAAAGAGGAACATACACCAAAAGAAACATTGATGTAGCTGAGTGAACTCAGGGATGAACTCAAATCTACCAGCTCTTAGAGACACTCAAATTACACATGAGAATCAAGAGCTCAAAGGAGCTATTCAAACCAACGTACACCACCCACAGACCTGATCGAAAGGGTGGCATGGGAGATGACTTCTACCTACAAGATTTTGGCCATGGGAACAAGGACCTGTAGGACAAAACTGTGCAGCAGATGAAAGTTTCTTTGTCTCTCTCCAACAGGCTCAGAAATCAGGTCTCTGAAACATCTCTCCTATCCCGTTCTTAGGTAGCCACTAAAGCAATACCGAAAGGTGGGAATACATGACTACAGCAAAGCCCTCCTCACAACAGTACTTGCTGAATGAGTGGCTTCAAGTACTCTGAACACGAAGCAAAGAAAGATAAATTCTGGGAAGGAAAATGGAAAGGTCTTGACTTACGAAAGCAAAGAGCAGGCAAAGAGGTGGTCCAGGGGGGATGACTGTCAGCAGGGATGGGAGGTGAGTACACCATAGGGGCGAAATGCAGAAGCAGGGGGGAAATGGAAGGGGAAAAAAGACCATTTTAAAGTACAGTCTCTCACCTGCCCAAGGCAAGAACATTCTAAATCCCAAAACGGCAGAGGAGGTCAAGGATTCCTAATTTGTGCTCGGGCCGCTGGTAGGGAGCCAAACCAAAGAGTCTGGTTTGGAGTGTCAGGGAGATGAGTGAGCTTCGGGAAAGATCCACTTCGGAGATCTAGGAAAGGAAGTGGGTACCCGCACTGGGGACAACCCAGCACAGCCATCAGACCAGTCAAAAGAGAGGCTGTTCTTCTTCAGACATTCTCCATCAAGAAGCCAGTCAACAGGAAGACCAGGAATGACAGCAAGGCGAAATCAACGACCCTTCTTTACCTCTCCACTTTATAGGAGTGAGAATGCAGTGGCTTCAAAGACCCTAAAGAGCATGTCTGTCTTTTTCAATACCGTGCTCCAGGATCTAACACACTGCCTGGCACTAAGGAGTATCCAATAAACACTGGCCCAATCAATGGCTCAGAGAATTCTCTAGAAACAATAATAAGGTTCAGTAAACACTTAACAAACACTTAAACATTAAAAACTGGGCAAAGCAGCATAACTCAAAAACAAAACAAAACAAAACTGAGGACTTAAGGGACAGAAAAGATGTCTTGGTTAGTCCAAAACAACTTAAGATAAACTTTGTATAGCCAATGAGCTTGTTTCCTTGAAGGGTAAATTTCAAAGAGGCTAGTCTAATGGATTAACTGGATAATACAAACCTTCAAAATTACCTCCAACCATTCTAAGAAACACAGTTAATCAGCTTCTCCATTCTATAACTTTTTCTATACTTTGAGGTGACTGCTGCTAAGCTTTAGGGGTTTTATTAGTTTTCCTTCTCAACCCTTGATCACCGGTTTTGGCAGGATCCTGCTTTTTTTTGTTTTTCTTCATTCTCCCCTGGGAAATTTATGTCTGTTTCTGGCATCTGTCCCCCATCCTCCTTTGTGAACAGTGAGGTGAAAAATTCATTTATTTTTTAGCAGTGTCTCCACTGCCTGTCAATAAATTACCCTTTCTATCTCTCCGAGGCTTGACAAACCACTTTTCAGACCTCCTGTTCTGTAGGTGCTCTCAGAAATAACTCATTATTATTTATCATCATCTCATAGGTAATCTCTCTTCCTTTTTTCCACTCTTAATTTGGGAATATTTTTTTATATTCTTAACATCTTCCTGTAATCATGGCAGTCTCCTCCTCTATAACACTCCATGTCATCTCTGCCTCTTTCTTAATAAATAATTGCTTTGTGCTCTTTAGTTTCTGATCCTGTTAGCCTGATAGTAGGAATATTATTATAGTGTCTTTATTTTTACATAGTATTAACTTTGGAGCATCTACTTACTGAATCGTATCTCTGAATATGCATGCCTTTTCCCACTCTTTCTTTCACTACTTACCCCCTTTCTTTTTCTCATTCTGCTTTTATAGCATCTAAAGTTCAAGGCTGACTGTTAACTTGTGTTTCAAGGGACAGAAAGGCTACAGTTCTGCCTACACATCTCCTGTATATTTCAGTGTTTAAGTTAATGGTTCAGATAGTATTTGCTATGAAAAACATCGTCTGATGACCAAATCTAGCGCGACAACCGGTTAGGTCTAAACTACTACTTCTGTCACAAATTTGCATCACACCAAATGAGGCTTCCTCACTTTTTCTTTCTCTTCTCTAGTTTGACCACGGACTTGCTGAAACCTCGGCTAGATTATCATCATGCTCTGAAAATACTCTTTAATTCTACACTTCCAATCACACTCTTTGTTTCACATAAAACTTAATCAAGAGGAGTTTCATGTAAGTTTCCACTTGTACATAATGATACATAGCTTAAGCTACATCCAGTACGTATCCCACCACAATTTTTCTTTCTATACCATATTGAGATAAATTGCATTTTATCCACCTCGTTATTTTCCATCATGTCCATATTCTAGTTGTCCTTGCCACTCGATAGGCACAATTTAACTCCTTTTCCACTGCAATTTTTGTAACCTTTAATTATTAGCCAGTATTAGCTTGTATCTGTAATTTCAAGTGATGTCCAGTTCTTCCAAACTAAAAAATTGCTGAAAGAATACCAGGAAATCCCTTGATTTGCTTAGCATATCCATCTAAATGGAATAAACTTCATGCAGTATGTGTATTAAAAATTATTTCTCAAATATAAACTATGCAAAATAAAACAGTCTGAGCTACCTGGGAGATACCAGCTGACAAATACAGTAAAACTGCAAAATAGAAGGATTTTTGCCCCTCCAACATGGAACTAATTGAAGGAGCCAAATAAAAATACTGAGTAATGTAGCCACCAATCAGTAGAAATTCTTCAGCAAGCTACAACATAGTTACATAGTTTGAACTTACATGCTGCCCTTTAATTCAAAATGTGTGTGTGTGTGTGTGTGTAGTCATACCCATTTTAAATAAGTAGAAATTTGCACAAATATAAAGTGACTTTCCTAGGATCACTAAGAAAGCATGCTGAACCAGTCTAATTGGTAATGCTTTTAAGCACCACATTTAACTAGATTTTCTTACAGCACTAATGTTCCTACACTGACACAACTTAGCAGGCAATGTATTTACAAACTATAACAGCCTGAAAAGAATTAACAATGAACAATGTGCAAGATAGTCAATTACAGGCTTAAACTTTAAACAAGCGCTTACAATGAAAATTTAAAAAAAAAAAAAATACTATCTTGGCTATTGGGTCATTTTCCAGGCTACTAACTGCTAAACCCCGTGCAGAACATGCTTCCAATTTAACCATCCAGATTTTTTAAAAAGGCGCTCTGCAGGCAGAATCAAGTTGGTCTTCAATTTGATTTTTAAAACAAGGCAGTTGTACAGAAAACCAATAAGCTTTTTGCTCCAGATTATCTGAAGAAGAAAGAAAAGGGGAAGTAGGTTGTATTTTAAAGACCTTAATTTGTCTGTCTATGAAAGCGAAAAATACAACCTTACTTTGGTTTAGAAAAGGGTAGTAGTTGAATAAATTCTACAGCCCCATCAGCTTCTGTGAAGCAATAGCTCCAAGTCTTGACTCTTTTGAAACAGCATTGGCAATGGTTGCCAAAGCATAAATACTACGCAGGAGGTCAAGATGGCTTTTAAAAGTGACAGAGAAAATTTGAGTGTTTCCTAGCTAATACAAGAACCTCTCAGGTCGTACAAGTAATCAGACACAATGAAAGCTCAAAGTTTCACTCTCAAAATGGCCAGACTTCCAATGGTGTGTGTGTGCTAAATTGCTTCCAACTCTTGGCGATCCTATGAACTGTAGCCAGCTCGGTTCCTCTGTCTATGGGATTCTCCAGGCAAGAATACTGGAGTGAGCTGCCCTGTCCTCCTGCAGGGGAACTTCCCAGACCAGGGATTGAACCTGTGTCTGTTACATCCCCTGCACTGGCAGCTGGGTTCTGTACCACTAACGCCACCAGGGAAGCCCCTTCTAATGGCACTAGATCAAAATCCACACACGAGGAAGTGACCAAAACAGAAGCTAGGTACACAGAAGGACATGGAGGGCTTAAAGCTAAAGAAGTCCTACGCACTGGTGTGATGAACCAAGATGGGTTGACTTTTGGTGATGAAACATTCATACTTCTCATAGACATGACCAAAAACAGGAAGCCAAAGAATGGTTTGTCCACAAAGAAGTCCACAATAGCAAACAGTGTACTAATGTCCCTGAAGACCTGTCACCATTATGACATTTATTATGAAATCAAGTCAGGCTGACCTAACCTGACCTAGGTTCAGGTCAACCTAGACCTTATATATAGTTCCACTGCTCATTTATGAAACAAATTGCTGGATGCTAATTCAAAATCCCTGCAGATGGTGTTGCAGCCATGAAATTAAAAGACACTTACTCCTTGGAAGGAAAGTTATAACCAACCTAGACAGCATATTAAAAAGCAGAGACATTACTTTGTCAACAAAGGTCCATCTAGTCAAGGCTATGGTTTTTCCAGTAGTCATGTATGGATGTGAGACTATAAAGAAAGCTGAGTGCAGAAGAATTGATGCTTTCGAACTGTGGTGTTGGAGAATACTCTTGAGAGTCCCTTGGACTGCAAGGAGATCCAACCAGTCCATCCTAAAGGAGATCAGTCCTGGGTGTTCATGGGAAGGACTGATGCTGAAGCTGAAACTCCAATGCTTTGGCCACCCGATGCGAAGAGCTGACTCATTTGAAAAGACCCTGATGCTTGGAAAGATTGAGGGCAGGAGGAGAAGGGGACGACAGAGGATGAGATGGTTGGATGGCATCACCGATTCAATGGGTATGAGTTTGGGTGAACTCCGGGATTTGGTGATGGACAGGGAGGCCTGGTGTGCTGCGGTTCAAGGGGTCGCAAAGAGTTGGACACGGCAGAACGACTGAACTGAACTGAACTGCATCCATCCCCTCTCTGAGTATATCCAGCCATCAGATTATCATCCTGCAGGAGGATCCTGCTCTTCAGCACCTGGGAGTGCACACAGGGCTCTCCAGGGATCTTGTTTGTCACAGGAACTCTGTACCTGAAAAGTTGTCATGAGTCTAATTTTCATAGTCTCAATATAAAGGCATCCTCTGGAAAACTCCCTGTAAAGGAAATAATACCTCTCAATTTATCTTCACTGTTAACCCAAATATTCATTTAACTTTCTGCATCTATCATCAACATTTAGCTCACCTTGTAATTTTTCGTTTTAATACCACAGGTAGGTGATGGACGCCTAGTACTTTTGTTCAGGGAATCTTAAGATTTTTGTTATTTGTTAGCTTTCAGTTCTTTTCTCATCAGGCCCAATAAGGTAGCCAGTTAATAATGATCAGCCAACTGCAACTTTATATCCTATTTATCACCTGGTAAATTTGGTAGGTCCCACAACTGAAGAACTGTATTTGCTTCTTCCAGCAGTCACAGAAGAACTATTTGTCTTAAGCCTTCTCTCCAGAGGGCAGAATATTGACAGTAAAGACAAGGATCCACAATTACAGAAATGGTTCTCATTAATTATCCTCAACACAGAAGTGAGGGAACTCAGTGGAAGATTAGGTGGAGTCAGGATTAAGCACAGGAGTGGATGCCGCTTCACATCACACAATACAGGCTCTTGGCTGTATTGGCAGTTTCTGCCCAGAAAACACGGGCAGAGGGCACACTGGCAGACCGAAACCAACAAGAAGTATTTAATGAGTGAGGATTAATATGAAGTCCCATTCTACACAAGGAAGTGGAAAACCTGATTGTAAAGCAACTGATATTAAAAATATTTCGTAATTTGAGTGGACTGGGAGCTCAATTTCCAATCAATGCCAAAACATGAGTATGTAAGTGAAACCTCAGGCTGCAGCAACACGAAAAATGAAAGCAGACTCACTGCTGACGAACCCAGACTGGGAATACTGAGTGAAGTGTTGGACTCACTGCGTGCAGAGGGAAAGAGACCAAGTGAAACACACAGAGGACAGTGACCAGGAATACAAGGTGTGGTTTAATCCAGGCTCTGTGATAATGCTACCTGTTTCCCAGCGACACTCTGGGAGGAAGCAAGAATGATCACCGTGGGAAACATGGGGAAAGAGAGAAGAGGTGCAGTCCCAGGTAGCTTCAGAAGAGAAAACTCGTGTTCTGAGCTGACAGCGACAAAACCGAGAACCTTCTGAAAGTCACAGCTGTCTCAGTGCGATGAACTGCCGTGTCAGGAGTGGCTTCCCCAATGCGGGGAGCGCCGAGTGCCTCTGCGGCGGCGGAAGGAATACCTGCTGGGGTCCATCCATTTATGCATTACTCAGCCTGTCACTGCGCCAACAACTTTCCTAGGGCTTCCTCCAGAAAGATTCCTATGTTGGGAAGGAAGCCGATGTAAATCTGAAAGCACACAGGAGAGCTCTAAGTTCCACACCACATCTAAGAACCTACGATGTCTTCCCAAACGGCGGATAAATGAATGTTCTGAAGCAAGGTTCAACCCAACCTGTCTTCGTGGAAGAAAGGAAGAGGAAAGCGAGGAAGAGAAGGAAGGAAGGGAGGGAGGGAGGGAGAAAGGTAGAAGAGGAGGAGGGAGAGAGGATGGGAGGCAAGAAGGAACAAAGAATTTATGAACAGTGTGTTATAGATGAGTGATTAAATATAACACTGAAATGACTGTGTGATCAAATCAAGAATGACCTAGTTTTCTTAGAGAGATCAAGTTTTTATGGGAGATAAAGATGAGATGGATGTATTGTCCCCTTCAACTTAAGTTCTTTAGAAAGCAAAATGATTAATCAGAAAATAGGTTCCCTTTCCCCTCTCTCTGGTAATGGATCCCCTCCCATGACTTCAACTACCAAATATGGAAAACTGTAGGCCAAATCCGCAATCCCCACCCAGAACCACAAGTCAGTTCACCCAGAGATATCTCAGAAATTCATCACCTCCCTGACTGCACTTACCGCTTCTCCTCTCGTAACCCACACCTCAGTGAGTGATAACACCACCCCCAGCTGCCCCAAGCCAGACATCGAGCCAAGGATGACTCCTCCCTTATCCACCAGTTACCAAGTCCAGCCATTTCCTTCCATTTAATACTGCTCAAATTCATATCCTCCTCTTCATCCCCACTGTTCCTGATTCAGTCCATTTTCTCATCATTTCCTCCTGGAATTGCTTTAATCACCTCCTGAGTAATCTCCCTGTCTGTCATGTTGCTTCCTATTCACACTGTGGCTAGAGTGATTATCCGAAACCATAAATCAATCAGTTATTCCACTATTTAAAAGCAACCCTTGAATAGTTCACTACATGCTTCAGTGATAAACCAGGTTCCTTCCCCTAGCATTCAAAAAAGACTCTTCATGTTTTTTGGAGTGAGGATTCTAACCCAGTTTCCCTGTCATTCCTTCCTCTGTGGACCTTATGGAATTATGTCTCAGTCTTCGGGAGCCTCTTCATTCCAGGTTTCCCACGACATCCTCTAGCCCCTACACGTCTGTCTTTCTCTCACCTGACAATTTACTTTATACCTGGACGGTTCCAACTCATCCATCAAGATGGCCCTATCAGCTCAGGCATTATTACTTATAATACAATAAAATTCATATTGATTCATGCAATGACCACGCCCAATGCCCTCCTCTCTTGCCTGCCTGAATCCCAGTGCCAACTAACACTGTAAAAGTTCGCTTTCCCAGCTTCCCTTGCAGCTATGAGTAAATGTCTATTCCAGATTTGAACAATAAGTTGTTAGTAAAATCTTGCTAAAGACCACGTGTTTCTGGGGATGCTTTTCCCCTCCTCCTGAAGGAATGAGATACAATTAGGTATGGACGTTACTCTAATCTCTGCCTCTCCAACTTCCTATTGTGAACTCTGACATGGTTTCTGGGGCTTAGGAGACATCTTGTGAGAAATGCAAGATGAGAGAAAAAGATGAAGGATTAAAATGAGCATGTTGAGGAGAGCAGAAAGGAAAGATAGCAACACTGATGTTGCTGAATCCACACAGGCAACGCCTACCTCCAGACATCCCCTTAAGTGATGGAAAAAGTCATCTTTGTTTGACTAACCTACTATTATCAGGTATTCCATTAGTTGCAGCTGAGCACACACTTAACTGCTATTGCACCTCAGGGAATTCTTGCCATGTTCTCTACAAGGGAGGCAGTGCAGGGTGGCTCAGAACAAGGGCTTTAGAGCTCAGCAGATAAAAGCTTTGAATTTGGGCTCTGCCACTTACTGCACAACACTGGGCAGGTACTTCCATCTCCCTGATCCTCAACTGCACCCCCCCCCAAAAAAAAGGCAATGACAATGCCTGAGAAAGAAACAAGATTATAAGCGTAAACTGTTAGTGGATGCCTGGTATTCGATAAGCACCAGAACATCTCAGCCATTATTACGAGGTAGCTGACGGCTGGTATCCCAAATATATAATCCAACAGCACCTTGTGCACATATTGAATAGCTCCCTAACTCTGTGACTTGACACCCATCTGAATCCTTACTTAGACTGTGGGCCACGCTGAAAGCAAGAAAAGTAGCACGTCACTCTCAGGTACCTAACAGGAGCCTGCCTGACACAGATTTTCCACAAGTACTTTTTCGATGAATCAATGAATGAACCAAAGGCTAATTTGAGTACTGCAGTTTATCCTTTCATTGGCTTTGAGTATAAATAAAATCTATATGGATGGTTAAAAAAAATACATACACTGAGGACCATATGATTGCAGACATACTGATAACACATGAATATTATTTATCAAGAAGATGATCAACCTTTAAAGCAGTAAGATATTCTGCTTTGCTTTCACAAGTATGTGACTTGCTCTTTCCCTCCCTGCCGTAAGGGAGAACTTCTTCCCCATCTAAAAATCCAGAGAGCTAAGATATGAGGTGTCAAAACCACTTGTGACACAACTAAGCCAAAAACAGAATGTGGGATTGAAGTTTCATCTTCTATACTCCATCCAACTTAGCCTCCAGAAAAAGCTCTCCCTCTGAATATTTACTTGTCAGGAAATTATAAAATGAACAGCTCTCATTGTTTTGCAGAGGGGATGATGACAGGGTGAGAGTGGGTAGCTTCCCTGGCAAATTAACAGTCTCCAAATATAGGGCTTTCCTGATGGCTCATTGGGTGAAGACTCCGCCTGCAACACAGGAGACACAGAAGATGCGGGTTTGATCCCTGGGTCGGGAAGATCCCCTGGCAAAGGGAATGGCAACCCACTCCAGTATTCTTGCCTGGAGAATCTCTTGGACAGAGGAGCGTGGCGGGCTACTGTCCAAAGAGTCGCAAAGTGTCAGACACATAGCTTTTCTGGCAAATCAACAGTCCCCAAATGTTAGAATGTGCCCAAACATGTTTTCTAAACCGTGTTTTGTCATCTGCAGTCAAACACGTATAAAACTGTATAGGAATGCTACTTAAATGTGACCACTAAACTAGGTTGCCTTATCACAGTAACCTTGGAAAATCGCCCTTGATGTAAAAACCAGCCCTCCCTTAGTTACTACGATCTTTGCGTGCACTGGGGGCACTCTCTTTTTCCCAAGGGAGGAATACTCCCTCTTAGTAAGGAAAGGTGATCCGCTCTGATAAAACTTTAACAGGTGCTGAAATTTATATATTATATTACAGCCTTACAAGCCTACACTAATTATTAATTATCCACCTAAGTGTACACTGCTTTACACATCCTGCCCCTTAACTAGAGCACTCAGAAAAGCCATTGTACTTTGCCCAACTAACGGACCATATCTTGAACAGCTCAATGGCCTAGCAAATGCAAAGATTTTCCCATCTGTACACTTTACAGTGTTAATGTGGATCCACTGCCTATGCAAACCAACTGTGTTTCCACCGCCACATCCTATCTTGAGGAAAGTGGGTAACTGAGGGAGGGCTAGAAATGGACAATCTCAGCAAATTAGAGCCAATTGATGAAGCAGCTTCCTTAGTGTTTGCAAAGAGCATCAGTCTGCAGTTAGAATTGTAGGGGTACTGGGTTCTCTCATTCTGCTCTGCAAACATTTTCAAGAAGTCACATCAAGGCTGCTTTTTATGCTAGAGCAGGTGTGAACTCAATTCCACCCTTAAACTAGTATCAGCTCAGCTGAGAGAACAGCCGTAAATTTTTATTTCAGAACTAAATGAAACTCATGAGGGTATGGGGCAAAATCTCATTAACTATTAAAATGCCTTTAGAAGACTCTGAGCAAGGCTGCTTTCTTTTGTTTTATTTTCAATTTGGTGTTCAGGCGATATCAGTTCAGTTCAGCTGCTCAGTCGTGTCCGACTCTTTGCGACCCCACAGACTGCAGCACACCAGGCTTCCCTGTCCATCACCAACTCCCGGAGCTATACAGATCTTTAAAATAGACATATTTAGAACTGCCTTCTCTTTGAGGTAACAGAAAAGTTCAGAGTTCTTCCCCCCAGAACACATCTCCATGAGTTAGGTCAGGGGCAGAGTGAGGAGAAGGAGGTCAAAGGAAAAGCGCTGTGCTCAGTCGCTTCAGTCTCATCTGACTCTGAGATCCTGTGGACCGCATCCCGCGAGGCTCATCTGTCCATGGATTCCCCAAGCAAGAACACTGAAGGAGGTTGCCATGCCCCCGGCAGGTGATCTTCCCGACCAGGGATCAAACCTGGGTCTCCGGCAGTGCAGGCAGCTTCTTTACCACTGAGCCATCTGGGAAGCCCCAAAAGGAAAAGTAGGAGATCACCAAAAGATGGTCCAGCAAGCTCTCGTTCCGTAAGTCAGCTTCCCCCCTACCTAGTAAGGAGGATGGGCTTCCCAGGTGGCTCAGCGATCAAACGTCCACCTGCCATACGCAGGAGACACACGTTCAGTCCCGCGGTTGGGATGATCCCCTGGAAAAGGAAATGGAAACCCGCTCCAGTATTCTTGCCTGGAGAATCCCATGGACAGAGGAGCCTGGTGGGCTACAGTCCCTGGGGTCGTAGAGAGTTAGACACGACTGAACGACTAAAACAAGGATGCCTAACAGAGGTTACCCACAGTTACTTAAGCAGTCCGCCAAGATATTTAAAACATTTATGTTCACTGCATTTCAATTTCCAAATAACATTTTCAAGATCATCAATAAATAAGAAAAAGGGAAACTATGCAATGAAAGAAAATAAAAACACACACAATATAAAGTATGAATCTTATCCTGTCAAGCCAAGGTTACAGGATTCCCCAAATCTGAGTATCAGGTTCATTTCCAAATGCTCTGAAAGTTTTGAAGGAGACAAGGTCACCAATAAATTTTCCTCCATGATTTGGTACTGTCCAGTTAAGTACCATAAGTTACACATAAAGAGTTTATGCTTACATCCCAAGCAATCAGATTTGGCTACTGAACTTTTAAGAGCATGGCTTGGTCTGAATAGCCAAAGTGAGGAAGAGGCAGGAGCAATTAGTAACCCAATAATTTCAGAGACTCAGGCAGCCATGCCAATGCTGATACTTCAAGGCTAGAAAATCATACTTTGCGATCAGAATGCTCTAAAATTAGCTTTTTATGTGTCCCTTTCTCTCTAATCCTTCGTTCCTTTTGTCTCCCTTTTCTCCACCAAATGTTATCAGATATTACACAGTTTCTATTTTCATTCAGCTTTTAATATGGCCCATGAGGGGGTGGCATTTAATTAATCACTTCCACATTCTGCCAAAACCCACTACGTGAGTCTCAAGTCTGCGTATTACTTTTGCCAAGCTGGTCAGACCCAACGAGCAGAAAAAGAGCCTAGCGAAAATAAAAGGAGGCACCGTGATCACTCACAGCCACTGAATTTAAGGGCCAGGTATTTTTCCTGGTTTTCATTTAAAGCCAGAGCAACGACTCAGATGAGAAATTCCATCAGACCACTAAACACTACGCAATATCACACAGTGGAGAATGGCAAGTTGGGAGTCAAACCAGAGGCCAGCTAAACACAAGCCTTGGTCAGCCCACCGTCCTCCACTGCCCCCATATTCAGGCTGCAGCGAGCTTTCAAAGCTGTAAGAAAGCTTTCCATGTTTTATTTTCAACATCAACAACGTAACCTGCTATATTTTACACCAATTTAAAGCAAAACTCCCTTACAGTTTTTCCTATTAATAAACACATGCAAAGAACTGGGGAGTGATTAATACACAAACATCAAGACGATGAGAAATGTTTGGGTTGTATCTATTAGGTGCCTGGGGATACATTTAATTCAGTCCCATCTATGTTTCATACCTTTTGCCACTGTTGGTCCCGGGGCTTGATATTCTGCAAGAAGAAATAAAATAAGATCCCCTGAGTATCTCTTTCTATTCAAAATTCACACACACTTCCTTAGGAAGATTCAGAATGCCTTGGGAGTGAAGAGAATGAGAGAATGATGGCATATACACAGGCAACATTCTCTGCCAAGCTTCTCTGGAGACGAATGAACTGCATCGGAAGACTATCCCCAACATATTCCCCAGAACCTAGAAGGTGCATGTGACAGCATTTCCTTGATGAAAAGTGTCCTACCCAGTGGTTACTCGAAATGCAGATGACCTACAATGCAGGTGAAGAAATCTCACCTTGTCAGCACCTTTAACCAAAATCCACACGAAGGTGCCTTCCACCTTACGCAACAATGCAACTTGAGAACATTTAAGGTGGAGAGAAAAATGGCTGGAGGCAAATATGTCCTCAAGGGGCGTATCTGAATTCAACGAAGTTGTCCCCAAAGAGGTACTTATTTTATAGGATTACTGGTTTTTGTGGAATGGCTGAAAAAAAATCTTTATTTTGGTCTTGCTGTCTTCAGAACTGAACATGCAATACTATCTCCAACCGTTCTTGCCCTCGGTTCCAATCTCATTAGAAAGTAAAGGTATTTTCAAATTGCCATCACCCAAGACCCAAGGTCTATAGAATTTTCAACTAATTAAAGACATTAAGTGACCTTCCCTGTTGGCTCAGAGGGTAAAGACTCTGCCTGCAGTGTGGAAAACCCAGGTTCAATCCCTGGGTCAGGAAGGTCTCCTGGAGAAGGAAATGGCAACCCACTCCAGTATCCTGGCCTAGAGAATTCCATGGACGGAGGAGCCTGGCAGGCTTACAGTCCATGGGGTCGCAAAGAGTCAGACACGACTGAGCGACTTCACTTGATCCCTGATCCCTGAGGGCCATTAAGTGACAGAGTACCACTATGCAGTTGTGCAATGGTCTAAGATGACAGCAGAGGGGTTGCTGCAAAGCATATCCCATCACTGTGTGGCTCACAGTGAAGCTGGACCAAGTGTGACCATCCTGGCCTTAGAAACGAGAAAGTCGGTGATCACAAGAAGTTCAGGCGAAGTCCCATCACCAGGAAGCGGAACAGCCAGGATGAAGGCCGCAGCGCCCCCCGAGCCCAGCCCACTACTCCACGGGGCCTCTAAAGACGCCAGCGCTTCCAACAGAGCTCCTCTGCAGCTTTAGTCCTAATGAAGGTTATCATAGGAACAAAGAAAATAGGCTATGGCAATTTTTGAACATAAACTTTTTTCTTTTTTTGGCTGGGCTGGGTCTTGGTTGCTTGCTTTTCTCTGCTTGCAGCAAGCAGAGGCTCCTCTCTAGTTGCGGTGTATGGGCTTCTCGTTGCGGTGGCTTCTTTTGTTGCTGGGCTCAGGACCCAGGGCTCGAGGGTTTCAGGAGCTGCGGCTCCCAGGCTCTAGAGCACAGGTTCAGGAGCCGTGGTGCACCGGCTTTGTGGCTCCACGGCACGTGGGATCATCCCGGATCAGGGACTGAACCCACGTCTCCTGCATTGGCAGGTGGATTCTTTACCACTGAGCCAACAGGCAAGCCCAAGGCTTACAGCATTTTTTTAAAAATGAAGGTCAGTATCGCACTTAAGGTAGACTCACAACTTCTAAGGACAGGAGGTTAAAAGACTCTGAAAATGACTGCTGTTTCTCCTGGAGCTGAGGGGTGATGAGAGGTTTGCCGGGTGTCTGATCTTCCACTCAAGGAACCAGTCAACTGTTCACTCTTGGCTACTGCTGTCCCAGGCCTATTTTCAGTGGCAAAACTCAAAGTAATGCTTTTCCAGTGAAACACTTGAGAGAAAAATTTTGTACTAAAGGAAAACAGCCCTGTTTATTCCACATCCTGCTTTCCTTTCATGATGGACAGCCCCTTCCCCTGCCCACGTTCTCATTAGCCTGATTCCCGCCATGACTGTGATCAGCGGAGGTGGGAAACTTTTGGCCAAAAGTTGGATCCAGCTCTCACCACAATTTCATGCAGTCTTGGCATGCTGGCCAAGATTAAATGTCTTTTGGCTGCTCCTAATCCTCCACATTAAAGATCAACAAATACAACTGTGTACATATTAAAAAAAAAAAAAAAAAAAGGAGAGGCTCTTGGCCCTCAGCGGCAGGCATCCCTGTGTGAGAGCTCCGTGGCGACACGGCAGGTGGCTGAGGGAAGCTCCCGGGAGCCTGTTTGGCAGTGGCCCAGGAGAACAATCTCTGTCTGTCACTCAGTGACACGGCCCGGGACCTTGACGCTCCAGGATGCCAAGCCCACTCTGAGCAGCTACCGCAGGAGACTGTGGGAATGGGCACTGCCCCTGGGCTCTGCCAGAGACCACCAAGGGGAATGGAGGAAAGACTGAAGGGGAAGGCCATAGGCGGCTGGCTGCATGACCAGGAAGCTCTGGACAGCCTGGCGGGAATTCAAGCCGGAGACCTAAGAGGGAAGGCTCTGGATGGTGATGCTATAAAGCCCTTTACTCTGGTTAGTTGTTGCCCTGATCAAGAGATGAGGACAAGGAAAGCACAAGCCTTGGTGATGAAATGACCTCAACTCCTCCTCCCCATGTGCGACTCTCCTACCGCCGTTTTCCCACTGTCTTCCTTTCAGAATTCTTTTTCCGTTCCATGTCTCTTTGTCATTCTCTCTCATCTGCTGACCGGAATTCAGAGTCGAGACCCATTTTCATATTTTGCTTCTCACAAGAAAGCTGGAGCCTTGGTTCTTTATTTCAAAGCTGCCAAGTTGAAAATTACAGATTCTTCTCCTAAAAGAAGCTAAATAAACCCTATAAATTGGCTAAGCATTCTCAGCTCCTTTCCCTCTTGTCTCATCCCATCGAACAGGCTGGTGAAGCAACGGTATAACCTCCCACCCCTTCCAAACTCTGCAGCTGGAGATGGCCATGGATGCAAGAGAGGCAGGGAGATCACATGGGCGGGCTCATCTTTCCCTTCTCCTTGCTGCATCTAACCCAAACCTGACTTCTGAGACTGTGACAGTCATCTTGAGACAATGAGGGAAAGGACAAAGAAATCACAGAGACACAAGCCTAGACTTCAATGAACCGTAAACCAAACCTAGCCATGGTCCACCACCAGACTTCTAATATGAGAAAAATTATCCATAAGCCACCATTAGTCATATTTCCCATTCCCTTCAAGAAAAGCAAGCCTACAGACACAAACAGCTTTTTCCCTGAACCTGACTCTAAAACTATTTATTTTCTCTTAGGGTCAATAACTTTCTATGTGAGAAATCTCTCTCTGATATGTAGAAGACCTACACTTTTCTATGAACTATAGTTTTCAATTAACGTTTTTCTGGTATCAGTTCTTCTAAAGTTTAAAAAAGCCTGATGTGGTCCACCTAGTCTGACTATAAAAGTGTCAAATAGCATTGCTATGTCATACCACAGAGCAGGCAGTCTAATGGAAAGGAAACAAGACTAATGAAAGAGGAACAGAAATGGTTATTGACTGGACAAGAGGAAACAAGTCACCTTATCTGAATGCTGGAGACACACAACTCCTTTCAGTGGCCTTTCAAAAAATATTGATTTTACTTATTTCCTTTCATAAATAATCTGTGGTGTGTTTCTTGAAAACTGAAATCTACAATACTGTAACATGGTCTCTTTCCTGATATTCTGGACAGTCAAGGACACAGAACTACAGAATGAATTTCTAGATGACTGCCTCTGGTTTAAGGTTTTCTTCCTGACAGAGTAACATGTAGGCCTGACTTTAATTTATGGGCTTTTCATTTAGGGGTTAGACCCAAATATCTGATTTCCCTGATTGATTCATGAATGAACCCCTTCAAGAGCCATTTACTGAGATACTACAACTCTGTGCCAAGCACTGGCCCAGCATAATACTTTTCTCCTGGTGATGTAACTTAATGAGTTATTATTTTATCCCTATTCGACCCAACCCCTTACCTACAGTTTGGAATGAGCTGAGGTAGAAAAGAAATATCCATGAATCAGGCTCTAAAGAATTACATTTGGAAAACACATCACTAGTAAAGTTACTTGAAGGTATCACAAAATAGAGATGAATGGATTAGACAGGATGATAAAACATCTCTAAACATAAAATGTAGTATAAGCAGAAAATGGCATACCTAAAAGATCAATGGAACATCAGATGAGAAAATTACCTCAGAGATCATCTAAAGGCTTGCTCCTCCAACTCAGTTTAAAGGTATAAAAAAGATCTGACCTGACGACCCACAGACAGTTGTAGCAAAAGAGAGTAGAAAAGTCAGTTCTCTGGCTCCTAGCCTCTATCAAAATCAGAATTAACTATATCATTGGAGATAACACTAAAAGAATCTTATTTGTTAACACTTCATTTTAAATTAACATTAAAAAAAGAAAACTCCCAAACAATGCTGACAAGAAATAAGACCATTATTAAACATTTCTTCTCTCAGAAATTGCTTGCTACCACATTATTGGTCTAACAGCTAACAGACAATATCAAGATAACCTCGAGCTAAAAAGTGTCATTAAAAAAAGAAGACGTCAAAAATGCACAGACATCCCTAACTGAAGAACTTGTAGCCAACCCGCTATCACTATTCAACTTCAGAACAATTTAAAAGCGAACTAAAACGTTCAGAGCTGACATGTACATCCACAATTTCATTTTCACAAAATTATGAAAGTATTATTTGACCTCTGGCACTTCAAACATCAAATAACAGTCATTTTTGTCCAGGTTTTGTTATTTTCAAATATTTACATTCCAACATGGGAAGGAAAAAACCCACTGAACCAAGAGGTCAAGTAAAATCTTACCCATGCTTTCAAAAAACGGTGTTTCTTTGTGGTCATTCTTTTCTTTCGTACTTTAAAGTTTTCAAAACTGTTTTCCTCGTAAGAGCCTCTTCCTTGGGTATTTCCAGTTTTACAATGAAAAGAAAAACTCCCTCTATTAACATGTACTCACATTCTCCGTTTTACAAGAAGACTGTGCCACTGGCCTCTGCCACTGGGATTTGAAAGCGCTCACAACACTTCACCTTTATGCTGGGCTAAACTCAGGGTAGCCATAAACACTTTGAAGTAATACAAACCTAAATATTCCTGCTCGGCAAATGGAGCAGTGGAAGTGAATTCTAATGAGCCAGCAGCTGTCACAATATGACCACAGTAACCAAATCAAAATATCAACCGCTAACCCAGATGAGACTCAAAGGTCATCCTGTAAGCCAGCAGCTCTCTGCAGTTCAGCCTGAACCACAATCTAATCCTGCAGTAAAATGTTTCACTGAGCTAGTTCAGAAACCAGTTACTCTACATTGGGAAATTATTCTGTGCACTGGTGGAGTACCACGAGTGGGACAAGAACCAAATACCACAATAAGGAAACCGAACCATTCACAAGGGGACATGTAAAAACGCAGCCGCTGATGTCGAACTAAGCTGCACCCAACCATACCCAAGTATCACTTCTCACATCCTTCAGTTACCAGTGCATGTCTATAACCTTACTGGCATCTTTCTCACTCAAACAATCTGGTTTTCAATTAAAACTCTGGAACAAAAGAAGAAAAACACATGCTTAGGTCCTTCCTCAGATCAAAAAGTTGTGGCTAGAAAATATATTGTCTCCCATTGTAAAAAAAAAAAAAAAAATGGGCAATTACCTGCAAAAGTTTTAATGTTTGGCAAACACAAGAAACAAACAGGAATGATTTTAAAAATCCATAGTCTTTGCATAGAGTTCTTGCCAGGATTTTCCAACTATTCCTTAACATATAATCCTCTTAAAAACACAAGGCTCAGTGCCATGGTCCCTTTGACCCATTAGCATATTCTGAAAGCTACCCACTGACCACCTGTAAAGGTTTCATCAAACTGTTTAATAACTGTAGTGAACAAGTTTCCAACAGATCAAGTGTACATTATTATCATTAATGATCATACATGGTCACAAAGAAGTGATTAGTTCTCTCCAGATACAAAACAGGGCAGGGAATTTCAAACAAGTAAAAATGCAAACTGGCTTGCCTGTCTCTACCCAAGGGAAAACAGTGAGTGAGGACTCAGCAAGTGTCAAGTAAGAGTCTACTATACAAATACTGAACCATGGTGTTGTACACCTGAAACTAATATATGTCAAGGACTCCTCAATAATTTTTTTTAATTTAAAAAGAGAACTGTATGAATTGGTCAAGGTAGGCAGGCAGCTAGATGACCCACTGCTGAAATCTCTCAATTCCTCCAGACCTCTCCACACTAAAAGAAAAACAAAAGGCCATGCACACTTATTTTTTAAAACAACAAATTTGGGGCCTTCTTTCTTTTGTTTCTTTTAGTTATGTTTTTCTTTAAAGGATTTACACAATGTCAACTTCCAAAACTCTATGTGGCAACTTTAAATACAGACAGCAAAGGAGGGGAGAGTGCGCCCTGACAAACGAAGTGTCATTATTAATTCTTCAAGCACAATAGCTGCGTGTGTGTGCGCGCGTGTGCATGTGAACATGTGCTTGCATGCAAGTGCACTTGTGTCCATTTGTTTATTTTTAGTTTAGGCATTCAAACAATCAAGTAAGGCATTGTATTCAGATGTGCAAGCTTATTTCTAAAGGAGGTAAATTAACATAAACACTACTACTCTTATAAGTTATATACCACTTTGCATAAATTTGAGATACACAAATAAATTAAATTTTTGTATTCTGGTATCAGAGGTAAGTATTAGATTACAAAAACAAACATTTATGCAAAATCATTCATGTGAAGTCAAAGAGTTCAGACCTTTAATAAAGCATTTTGTTACCTTAAAAGAGTTTATAGCAAATGTTAGCAATGCCTGCATCATTTCTTCAAAATACTGTACTGCCATAAGAACAAAATGTAGAATAAGTCGCTACCCAAAGAAAAGAGTGCTTCAGTATTTTTTTCTTTCTCTGCAATAAAATAAAACCTCACTAAGTGAACAGTTTACCAAAAAGAAATAGGTCATCTGCAGTTAATAACTCTTTCCCGTAAAATTAGTGTCACTTATTTCTGTAGCAGACGCCTAATTCAGTCACAGACTTGATTGATTTGACAATAGAGAATCTGGTCCAATAAAGTGGCTGATTTATTTCCGATGCTATAGCTTTTACCCTAATGTGACATCAGAGCAGAATGAAATCTTTGACAGGTAAAGAAATCCTTTACAGTTTTTCATGAAAACCAAAGCTTCTGAAAGTGGATAGTGGATTGTTGTCCAAAACTTAAAGTCTAATATCTTCTTCTGGTAGAACGAAAACTTCCACAAACACTGTAACACAGAATATGGATTTGGACACAAAGAGTAGTTTAGAATATACTATATATGCTGTAAATTCAAATTGCTGGCTATGCGAATAGGTCTTATTTCATCTTTGTGTTCGTTTGTAAACTGGTTGTCTTTAATTTTTTTAAAACAATCTAGCTTCTCTTTGTAAAGGTACAGCAAAGCACCAAGCATGGCTCATTTCAAAAGTGGTTTCATTTTAAATCAACAGCAGCTTGGGCAAAATCAATGAGCATCTTTGTTCCCTGAGTCTAGCCCTGAGATACTCAAGCCAATCAAGAAGGCATTTGGGATGTGAGAAATTATCCGGGGGTGGGGGGCAGTTAATGCAGCATCCTAGCAAGTTCTCTAAAAATATTTTTAATTCCTTTCCAAAGTAAAAATGCGAGGAATTTCATAATAGTTTAAATGCCTTTTTCTCTCTTCTTTTATTTTTTTTGCACACTGCGCCATGCCCTCTCTCTCTGAGGGCAACTCCTCTGACCCTAGTCTGACACTGCACCGTTAATGTCAGATAAACCATTTAGCCCAAGCACAATTCTTTTCTGTGCAAAAATCTGCTTGAGGTGGAAAATGTAGCAGTTTGTAAACAATAAAGAGCCATGTTTCAGACCAGACAGCTTATCTAACAGAGAAGTCCTTTCATGGGGAACAGTGGGTGGGAGCCTCCGGACATAGTAGCATTTCCTACCACAATGCAGGAGACTGTCTTGGCCTCCATATTTAAGGGTTTAATGGGAAGGAGGGCAGACGGGGTAAAGAACACAGCTGACATGGACTTTCAGCTTAAACAACAACTAAGTGAAGAGAGTCAGCTCTCTGAGCTCCGGCTGTGGACGCTCAGCCCACTTATATTTTAAATACTATTTGAACTGGAAAAAAAAAAACACAACAAACTTGGTTTGTAAAACAGCTGCCCAAGAGGACACACAAACAAGAATGATTCTTTGCTATCTTTGTATTGCTTGGTGTCTTCTGTAATATTAATTTATCAACTTGTTATTTAGGAAAACATTTTTTCTTGGACATAATATAAACTTCTAAATATGAGTAGTAATTTATTTATCCCATTTTATCCTCATCAGAGGATAGTTTTAGAATTCTTCAGGACAATTCTCTAAAATACTCGTTAGGTGTTACTTTTCAAGATGATTATTTTCAAGTTAATCTTTTACTTTATGAAGTTGGATAAGGATAAATAGAGAAAGGATAGTGTTAGAATTTAAAATTACTGCTATTGTCATTGAAGAATGTAACGTTGTTCTTTCAAATATAAGGTGACAAATCACCTGCATCTGCCTATCCTGGAAACAGGAAACACTGCATCTCATCATGACTCATTTTAAAAAGCTAGGATTCTGGCTTTAGCTACAGAGTTAAAACATAAAAGTTACTATTTTAAATTTAAAAAAATAAGAAAATATAAGAACAACCCATGGTCAAATACAGCTTTGAGATCCTGATTCTCAAATTGGGATGACATTTAATCACCCATTGAAAATAAATTCCTAGTATTTCTCTGCTTTGACTACTGTGCATTTAATACCTGAAGTCCCTGTAGATGGATTTGACAGTGATTTCTGAAAAGATGACTCATACTCAAGAGTGATCTACACCTTAAATAACAAGTATCGGGATGAAGTGAGGGAGGAGCATTGAAACACACACTCTGTCACATGTGAAATTAAACAGGCAGCGGGTATTTGCTGTATGACGCAGGGAGCTCAAACCCCAGGGCTCTGCGACGACCTAGAGGCGTGGGATGGGGTGGGAGGCGGGGAGAAGGTTAAAAGAGGAAGAGTATGTATGTATACCTAAGGCTGATTCATGTTCATATGTGGCAGAAACCAACACAATATTGTAAAGCAATTATCCTCCCATTAAAAATAAATTTAAAAAATTATAAATAATAGAACAAAGTTAACATTAATTTACAAAAGCAAGTATAGTAACCAAGGCTTAAAAATTAGGACATTCCTCAGAAGCATCTGCAATTATGGTTTCAGAATGATATATGTATGGCTGCATGTCTTCCTTGGAGTACAGTTCAACAGCTTCTGCCAAGAAATTTAACCTCATTTATTGATGGATTCGCAACAGGATTTGGCCAAGTTGAGAGATTTACTAATATTGTTAACGCTCACATTTATTAGAACAAAGATCTTTTTTCCCCAATCAAAACTAAAGTAACCAGCTATTGGGACCTTTTAAGTCATTATAAATTGTCATTTCATTGCTCAAGATGCTGCTTTTTTGTTGTTGTTAAATCCCTACAGGTAGTCAAAGCAGAAAAAATATGCTAAGAATTCCAACAGAAAAGACGCTGGAAACACAAAGCCTGTCTCAAAGTACACGTAGGTCACTTCATGAAGCAGGATGGGGACCTCCTAGGTCATTAGCACTAAAGTTCACACCTTGATAAATACACAACCAGACTTTACAATTCAACTTGAACATGCTACTTTGATTTAAGCACACATAAACCTATTATTACAGGAATTTCCATGACCCCTTTCATAAAAGTTCAAGCTAACACAGACTTTATCTCATTCCCACCTGATAGACTCAATGATATTATATATTTAAATATTCACCATTTTCACTTCATCAGCCTTAACCCTGGAAAACTACTGCTGCAACAATGAATTGGGAGAAGTGCTTTACATCTAAGGAACACAAATTTTCCACGTAGATTCAATATCACTGAAATTAGGTAATTCCACACAGTTGTAAAACTTAGTCCTGTATGCACTATTACCAAGCAAAGACCATCAATATTTTCTGCAATTTAAAATTACTTTAGTGAACTAGCTAAATAGCTAAGTTCTTAAAAACAGAATCTGTGTCTGGGCTTGTATTCTACCTTTGATGGTAAAACATAAGCATTCCAAAAACTCATGTTAATTTAAAATTAGTCTTACTTTGTATTCTGGAATTGACAAAAGGTGGAGAGAGATTGTCATGTGACCCAAGGTCCCTGCTGGTCATGTGGTCATAGGGAGTCCCATCTCCATAGTTCTGTAAATAAAATAACAGTGTAAATTTAAATTTGCCATGAATCAATCAGCACCCAAGTCTGACTACTGACACCTCTCTGACCCAAAGAAATTGGAGCCCACCATTCTCACCCCAGCACCTTATTATAAGAAAGCTGCATCTTCCCAGGTACAGTGTATAAGAAGGGCTCTGAAATTTGCAGAGTTCATATTTTCCCCAAAATCATAGTGAAACTTGGGGGAATAATAATAGTGGAGCCAATTGCATTAAGATATTATGATCAAATGAAATAATGCAAGTAAAGCACCTGATACCTATAAAATATACTGTAAATAGTAATTATTATTTTGATAAGCCCACATTATTTTTTTAAAAAAGAGAGCAAAATGTGCTATGGGAAAGTTATTCATAACCTGCAATGAACTGCCTTTGGAAGGCAAAGGTAGGACCTTGTAAATAGCAGCATTTGGTTTTAAGATATTGAAATTTCAGTGTTTTGTTATAGATGTTATTGTGGTTGTAAAAGAATTAGATCATTCCATTAGAAACCAGCTACATAAGAATGTTAAAATTATTACAACAGGACTGTAAATGAATATCAGAATTTAAGCATAAATTCTGGATTTGGACAAAGTATGCCACAAAAAAATAGTTTTAAAGCAGACGCTAATCTTTGGAAATTTGTAATTACTATGATCATCTCATGATTTAAAGGAGAATTTTAACTTAAAATAAGGTTTTTAAACTGCCCAGTCACTTGTTTTTAATGGAGGAGTTAGATAACATACAGGAAAGAGTTAAAATCATCTAAATCATAGGGTTCAAATTTTAGATTACTAAGGTACATAAAGTGACCAGAAAGGAAAAAAAAAAAAATGTCATGCTGCTCAGCTGGCTGCACTGTCCATAAAGACTAAGTCAAATTTACTCAGAGGTATCAGTTGGTATGTTAGCCAAAGGGCAGAATCCGCCCCCATGAAAAGGATGGATACTGTATGAAAAATGAAAACACACATCCCTTCACTAAAGAAGTGACAGGAACTACCCCATTTTTCAACCGCCATTCCTCAGATATAAAAAAGCTAACTTGAACGATACTGCAATGGGATGCTGCCGGTACATCAGGGCCTAAGAGGATGTCACATTTTAAATATCTATCGTTGCTCTTACACTCACTCTTTCTATACCAGACATTGGTATACTAATTATCATTTATTCAGTATCCTCACCCTACAGAGTTATTAAGAGCTTAATATACATTATCTAATTTAAAACCCAGCACAGTGTCTCAAGATGACTGGAAATATCACCACTTGAAGATGAGAAAAGAGAGACACCTGGCCCCTGGCTGTCTGATACAAGCCAGCCACAATAAGCTGTCTCATGCCAGCTCGCTGCATTTAAAAAATACAAATTACAAAATATTGAGTCAAAGTTATCCACTAATGAATTCCCTGAAAAAAAAAAAAAAAAGGCCAGACGATTCATGAAAACCAAATAAAAGTCAGGACGATCCTAAATGAACCTCCCTCTCAGAAGACCAATTAAAAGAACTACATGTTGTATTAAAATGAGAAAGCATAAGACATTAAGTTCATGCGAATGAACTCAACAATAAGAGGGACATTCTGTCGTCTCCTACACTTGCTGTCAAGGGGAATGGATTGATTCCTGCAAGTGAGGACTGTAATGTGAGGAGGAGGAAAGATTTCCTCAACCCATCCATAGAATGCAGGAGAATCTGAAACTCGACAGCTGGTGCAAAGTCTCAGCGAAGTTCCTGGTAAGCCTAGAGCTCTGGCTGTACCGAGACCAGCGCATGAGCCCCAAGGCCGAAGAACAGGTGGAAATGGCCAACACGGCTTGCTGAGATGGCCTCCTTCGGACAGCTTGATTCCCTTCCTTACCTCTTATGCCAAAGTACAGACCGCCCTCCACCCCAAATGCGTCCCCAGCTCCCCGGCCCTGCAGGGCGTTTCATCTATCTACACAGCTGCTGGGGGGAGGGGCAGCTCTTTTGTGTGGTCTATGTCTACTTTTAATCTGGAGTTATATGTATTATTATAAAAAATGATAGGGATTTCAGGAGGCCTAGCGATGAGTCCATTAAAGACAGATTATATATATAAAATCGTTCACATTTGAGTTAGAAGGAACAGGAACGATCCTCTGATTCAACTTCTTCATTTTAGGAAGTAGCAGTATGAGGCCCAAGGAAGTGAGATGACACACCCAAGGTCATACACATACAAAGACACGCATGGCCTAACCACCCCACTCACACCCCATGCCATGGTCTTCCCATGACACCCTAACAACCTAAAACCTTGAAGAGGAGTAGCAAAAATCTGCAGCGATTAAGACATGATTAAGACATTAAGCAACTTCTTTTCCAAATAACTCTGCGCCGTGGTCTGTAAAATACAAGACTGACTTAAGGAACACCGATAAATGAGCAAGTCTGAGGAATAAGACTGAGTCTAAATCAGATCATATCCATTTACTCTGAAGTTTAAGGATTTTGGGTTGTGTGTGTTTTAAAAATAAAAGTTACTTTCAATTAAAAAAAAAAAAAAATTAAATGAACAAACCCACTGGCGACCAAAGGTACTAGTGGTGGTGAGACAATCACATGTTTACAAAGTGAAACCAACACAGATTTATTATGCAAATGATACCGGAAGCTACAACTTCACAGTATGTCTTCAGAAATATTCAGTGGCCTACTCACACCAATATATTACAGGGACACAGGGATTTTTTTTTCAAAGTTGCACCGCCTACAAAAAACAACTCTCTGTTAACACTGGATCAGTAACTGGCAAAGCGAGGCCAAATATTTAATGAAGGGGTTGTCTTCTGGTTAGCCAAAGTAGAAGGGGTGTCAAAATCAATAATAATATCCAATAAGAGCATGAAGAAAATGCCAAACAGAAGCTGATCCTCTTTAAACTCAGTCCGCATATACAGCCATGCAGATGCGTGTTGGGGAGAAAAAACTCACCTTCAGTTTGTCAATTTACATATGAGGATGTCTGCTTGTGGGGAAGAGATTAGATATACTTACCCTGGACGGGCTTGGATGTCCTCCACTCCCCCAGGACCCTGAGCTACTTCTGTCTTCTACATCTAGGGACAAGAGAAAAATTCTTTAGGCTTTCTTGCAATAATTCTTTCTTTTTGTATATGCACTTTTAAATTAACGTTTCAAATTAATCTCCTGTTGCCTTTAATTAAGAATCAGGCACGAGGCTACCATGATGATAGTAGCTTCTGACCCAACTACTTAAATTAACTCATTTAAATTCACAGCAGAAACGAACTGGACCCTCAGGAACCAGAGGTATGAACATAAAAATTACTTCCATCCTTCACAATGTTTCATAGCCTCAACTTTTATCAACCTGAAATTGCACTTAAAATCTTACTAAAATCTTTTGGACAGGTTAAAACTACACTAACACAACCTTAATATACACACATACACAAAAGTTAAATCAGGTAAATATCCATACTATTAATATTATTATTAGCAGCATGCATGCCATAATGCTCCTAGATACTTTCTGTCCTCTTACCCGCTCAGACAAGCCTCTCAAGGCCTACCCACCAGACAAGAGACATGCAACAAAACATGTAAGATGAAAAAGGACATTAACAGTCTATTTCCATCAAGACATTACAAGGATATTAGGAGACTTTTTAAGTTTCTTAGGACCACACCATCTCAGTCTTTTATTTATTTTTTTAAATAGGCACAACACTTGGCCTACAATCCTTAATCTGGACAGTGAGATGTGGACACAAATGTTGTTAAAGCAATGTTTTATTTTGATAAATTATGGCAAAATGACCTATATGAACTCCCAGAAGGCTGGAATTCTCTAGGCCCTGTACCAGCGAAGTTCTAATGCTGACCAAATTCGAGATGCTTCTTCAGTGCTTCAGGTGGCAAATATGCAGGATGGGGAGTCTGACAGCTAAGTTCCCATGTTCACTGTTCAAAACATAAAAGTGCTCGAAAGATCAGTCACTCTAAATTTAGAAATGGCTTTGAGATTTTTGATGAAAGGCCCTTTCTGAGTATAAAAAGTTTCACTGTTCTATTATCTTGATCACGGTGGGTAACAGACGGCCATCACAGGCTTCCTCTGACAGAACTGGAGGAGGAGGTGTGAAACCAGCTCAGGAGATGTACTCCCATTGACTGTTTTCTAACGTTTCAGTGATACTGTTTCTTAACACACTACTGTCCTTCCTTTAATTACTCCTATTTTATTATCAGCAGAAGTAATCATAGTATAATTAACTGACTTATTTGGGGGTCCAGTAGAGGACATGGTGTTTTAGAATATATTAAGAGATGGACTAGAAACAACAACCAGCAACTAGGACCACTAAACTTGAAATCTCTTTTTCTTTTTTAACAAATATTGTTTCATTTACTTTGGTCAGTTCGTCCGAAGAGAATGCAAAGGCAAACAGCTATCCCCTGCGGACAGCTAAAATCAGTGCCTGCAAGGGACTTCCCTGACGGTCCAGTGTTTAAGACTGCACTTCCACTGCAGAAGGCAAGCGCTGGATCCTTGGTCAGGAACTAAGATCCCACATGTTGCGTGGTGCAGCCAAAATAGAAAAGAAAATGAAATTTTAAAGAAAATTTTCAATAAATAAAATCAGTGACTGTGAGTATTAAGAGATGTCATACAAGCTCTGAAGAGGAAGTCTGGAGAAAAGGTATAATACTTTCCCCAAATTTGCTGTTTAACAACCCAACCTCCTGGCCCACCTACTGTTAAGCTGAACTGGGGGATGTATATAGAAAAGAGACTTAGAACTCTTGGGACTGTCACACAAGTAAGTTTTGTAGCCTGCCTGGTTCTCATCATCCTTAACACCAAATCAAATTTATTTTCACACACAAAAAAAGGTATAAATGACAAAATCTATCAACCAGAAGTCTGCACATCTTGATTTCCTTCTCGCCTGAAACAGCCAACCTGGATTAATTTGAGAGATTTTTCCGCTTAAACTTGGCCCCAAAAGTAACGAAGGAACAGAAGTGAATCTCTACGTCTACCCTAAAATTTTGTTTTGTTTGGACCCATTTTATCCATTTTCAAAAAGGATTTCAAACATGAAACGAAGGCAGAGACAAGGAGGAAAGAGAACAGTAGCACTTCCTGGCCGGTAGTTTTGCCCTAGGGGTGATTATGGTCCCCAGAAGGCCTCTGGCCTGTCTGGAGACATTTTCAGTTGTCACAACTTGGCAGGGCATGGAGGCGGGGTACAGCTAGTGGCAACAAGTGGCTAGAGGCCAGGTACGCTGCTGAAGGTTTTATACATGTCAGAATACCTGCACAACACAAAATACCCTGTTCTCAAATGTCACCTGTGCCAAGGTTGAGAAATCCTCTTCTAGAGGACAAATTCTATTAAAGAGCAAAAAGGAAGAATCAAGCTGGAAAAAAAAAGATGTACTAGAATTCAATTTACAATGAATACAACCTCTTACTAAATACACAGTGAAGTTATCTGAACCCAGATTTAAGCCGGAGTGTTTCAAGAGACCTTCCTATACATCTTCTGTCCTCAGAATAAAGGGAAAATGATGGTCAACCAAGCAGGCTGCTAATTAGCAGGCAAATAAAACACATCAAAACTTGAGTATTCCCAACTGGGCAATTTCAAAAGCGAGCAATCCACTAATTAAAAAATGCTGGAAGTCTAGCTTTTTCAAAACAGGTTAAATACTGGCTGGGTTCCTTCATAAATAGATTCCCACCCAATCAAGTCTGACTGCCCTTTCCCCATTCTCTCCCGTTTCCATCCTCCTCATTTCCTGACCTCATGCTGCTGTACCTTCTTTTAGTCCTCCTTCCTTTTATTGCTCTTTTTAACAGGCTTTTCGTTCAGTGGCCTCCTGCAAATTGAGAAGGTAAGGACACCTCTCTTGCCCTCCGAGACTTAACAGAACAATCGTATGACTTCCGATATTTTATATTTGAAAGAATATCTGTACAACGGGTGCTCCTTGATCCAGCGCAAGAAGACTCAAAGCTACAGCACCCAATGAATGTAAACATGTTCTTTTTAAGATATTCGTTTCCATCTTCCCTCTCACTGAGCTTCATGAGACCTGCCAGTAAGTCAGCAAGCATTTCCTCAACAAGGATCTGAGTCCATCTCAAAGTGCATCTGAGGACTGCCTACGTCTGGATCACCTGGTATGCTCATTTCAAAATTAGCATCCTAGGGTCCACTGCAGACCTACTGATCCTGGATTTCTGAAGGTGGGGCCAAGAAAACTGTGTCTTTAACAAGGTCTTCAGGTAATTTTCATGTACACAGTAGCTTTGAGAACCACCAGCCTCCTCCACTGGAAACACAAGACAGATGCATGCCCTACCCCGCCACCCACCACCTAACTCACATCCTGTCCTGAAGTCCTTGGCCAGGTGGCCGGTTTCTGCAGCATTCAGTCCACATTCCCGTCGCATCTACATCCCAGTAGTTCTTGCCCAGACTCACTTTTACGTAAGCCTTGTATGTGGCTTACACGTGGCCATCCCCTGCTCCCAGCTGGTGTACCTGGGCACCGCACACACTTTCTACCTCCAGGTATTCGTACCTGCTATTCCTTCTGCCTGAGCTGTTTCTTATCTCTCAAAAAATAATACTAGCTAATATTCTGTGAGCTTAAATATGCCAGGCACTGTACCAAGCACTTCAATACACTAACAGTATCGCCATTTTATCTAGGAGGAAACTGAGGCTTAAACGGGACAGAAAACCCTCTCAACATGACAGCAGATGGCAGAGCTGGCAGCCACAGGGCCTGACCATGTTCAAGTTCTCCACCACGGTCAAGGTCTCCCCAATAAGCAGCTCACGTCTCTCTACAACCAGCTTGAACATAACTGCCAGTCCCTTCTTCCCGTGGATGTATTTACTTTTGGAGTTTATATCCACTCTTGTGTCCACAAAAGATTATAGAATGACTACAACACAAATATATAAACCCAGGTCTCCTGCACTGCAGACAGATTCTTTACCATCTGAGCCACCAGGGAAGCCCCAGTCTTGTGTCCACAGAAGATCATTGAATGTATACAACACAAATACATAAACTGAAATATTTGAAGAAATCAGAGACTGGAAAATAAAAACAGGAGAACAATCAAGCCATATGTACGATGAGCTTATCAAAAATGTACACTGTGGGAGTTCCCTGGTGGTCCAGTGGCCAAGACTTCGTGCTCCCAATTCGGAGGACCCAGGTTCGATCCCTGGTCGGAGAACTAGATCCCACACATCATGTCTCACAACTAAGAGTTCGGATGTCATAACTGAAGATCATATATACCACAACTATTGGACCCAGTGCAGCCAAATAAATAAATATTAAAAAAAAAAAACTTTAAACGTACACTGTGATGGATGGGATATTTGTGAGAGAGGGGTCAAAATTCCAGTGCGCAGAGAGTAAAACAAGATTCATAGCCTTGGATAAAAATATCCAAACTGCTCAGAAAAGTCATTAAGGGAACATAGTTACAAATGAAAAACTGCCCAAGACAGAAGCTGCATGGATACTGAGTTCTCATGTCTCCCTTGTTGCTGTCACCCTCTATCCAAGACAGGAACACATAAGAGAAAGACAACCACCTGGACGGAAGGAGGCAAAGGAAAAAGGAAAGTGGATGACAGAAATTACTCTTCCGAAGACTGAAGTGGGCTCAATTGTTTCTAATTTATTTTACCCTAGACAAGGACAGACTGAGTAACGTCCATGGTTTTGACAGTTGCTTTAGGCGGCAATCTGACCATCTACAAATTTTCATTTCACTTGAGTAGTTCTGCATAAGCCCCCTCTAAAATGCCTGACATTTCAACACTAAAACACAAAAGCAAAGCGTGGGTAGAATGAAGATCAAACACTCCATTTAGAGAAAAGATATACAGAGATGAATTTTAATGTCTACGATTTCCCATCCATACTCATTGATTATTCAAATTTCCACTCTATGTGGACAGTGAGATCAAAACTATCGGTAGACTGGACAAATGTCAGAAAGCGCAGAGCTGGAAAAAAGACCTAGATTTCAGCCACAAGACTGCATTAACCAGCTCTACGGTCTGAGCCAGTCACTAGACTCTTTGAACTCATTTTGGTCAACTGTAAAATAAGTGGTTTTGATTTCCATTCTTAGAAATAGGGCAGCCTAGTATATTGGGACAACTCTGCCACAAAATAACAAGTGTAGTAAGTCAGACAGAGAAAGACAGATATCATGTGATGTGGCTTGTACTTGTGGAATCTAGAAAGTTGATATAAATCAACTTATATACCAAACAGGAATAGACTCAAGAGACACAGAAAACAAACTTATAGTTTCCAAAGGGGAAGGCGGGAGAGGAATAAATTAGGAGTTTGGGATTAATATACACACTACTATATATATAAAATGGGCTTCCTAGGTGGCTCAGTGGTAAAGAATCCACCTGAAATGCATGGGCTAGATCACTGGTGGGGGAAGATGCCCTGGAGAAGAAAATGGCAACCCATTCCAGTTGACTGGGAAATTCCATGAACAGAGTCGCCTGGCAGGCTACAATCCATGGAGTCAGAAAAAGAGTCAGACATGACTTGGCAACTAAACAACAACAAAAAATATAAAACAGATAACCAACAAGGACCTAGCACAGGGAAGTATACACAATATCTTGTAATACCTATAATGGAAAAGAATCTAAGAAGGAATATATATATGGACACACACAAATGTATAACTGAATTACTTTGCTGTTCTCTGAAACTAACATAACACTGAATCAACTATATCTGAACAAAAACTTATAAATCAATAAATACTCACGGCTTTTTAAAAAAAATCACTAAAAAATGCTGGATTAAAAAACTTCAATCTTCTTCTCAACCCAAATGAACTGACAAGATAGTAAGGAAATATCCAGCCAAAATCAAAGTGAAGGCTGGAACCCACAGAGGAAGAAGACATTATTCTGCCCTGAGGACAACTGCCAACCTAGACACTGTAACGGCCTCTTGGGTCAAGGAGAACAAAAGTGAAAACTAAGCATCCACCCAAAGCAGGTATCTAATAGGAGAAAAAGGAATAATAAGGTTTCCAACCTCAAGGAGTTATTATTAAAGTAAACAATTGATACTTATTAGACACAGAGAGTGTGTGTGTGTGCGTGCTAAGTCAAGTTAGTCGTGTCCGACTCTCTGTGACCCCATGGACTGTAGCTCATCAGGCCCCTCTATCCATGGGACTCTCCAGGCAGGGATGCTGGACTTGGCTGCCATGCACTCCTCCAGGGGCTCTTTCCAACCAGGGGTAGAACCCACGGCTCTTACATCTCCTGCACTGGCAGGCAGGTTCTTTACCACTATCGAAGACAACCAAAACACATAAACAGGCAAACTGTGCTTTGTTCAAGGAAATCTGAGTTTCACACTTTTATGACTGTTCATTCTGCTTAGTGGGTCTGAGATTTTCAAATATTCTCCTGGATTTTCAAAACAGCCAATATGTTTGAAGTCATCAAGTCCCACCTTCTCCATGAACCCCCCTACAACACCAACACGGTAAGAATTCAGTGAGCCTTAGATTTGAGCGACTTCATTTGCCTTTCAAATACTCTCTTTCCATCTCATCATTTCAACATAATTCTGTATGCTGTATAAATGAGATGCTGCCAAAAGTTACCTATGCTTACCAGAATTCCAAGGTAAGAACACAGACTGAATATTATATAAGTTTAACCTTGATTTGAAATAAACAAGTGTGAGGGTTACCTAACTCTGTTGATTTGAGGGTAGCTTTGTGTATCCATCCTTTACTCACTGAGAAGCCAGATCATGCCAAACAACCAGGGTCCTACAGTTTCATGAAGTCAGAACAACCAACGTGGTATTCTCTGTTGCCCTAAAACTCTACAAATTCCCACTCTTGTAGACACATACGGATTTCCTGATAATAGCTTCTACACACTCAGAAAGCTTCGGGAGGTTGAGATCAAGTTCTTCCTGGAAAGACAGTCATTCTGAGGCACGTGGAAGTCTACACGGTCTTAAGCCCTTCTCTCTGCAATAACAGACACTACTAAATCTCCTCCACACACACCCTCACGGAGACTCACAGACTGCATACATCTGTGGCTCCTACTAATTTCCTCGTCCAGGAAGAACCCTTGGCTGAGCCCTCCTCACAAACTGAGATGGCATATGCTCTCCGTCAGCGCCAGATGAACGCAGAGTTCACAATATTTCATCAGCAAAGAGCGTGTTGAGGATGTGCACATTTTCATTAGCACCCAGTATAGTAAGGAGCCTGAGTAGAGTGAGCTGAAGTCCAACTGGAGTCCAAGGACGGAGGTAGGAAGAGTTGAGGAGCTTCAGATATTGACAAGGACCACACCACCAAGACCACTTCTTTCTGCTTCTATAAGAAACAAGATAGGCTCCATGAGGAGTAATCTAAGCAGTGGCGAGAAACTTCTAGCACTTTCCCAAGTGTGACTAAGCAAAAGATGAGGATTGTGGTGATGGGTCCCACACAAGTTTTAAGACACTTCAAATACAAAGAACAGGGACCTGGGATTCTGTTTTCAGAGCTCTGTCCACCTGGCGTCTCAGTGCTTGTGGATTTCCCTATCAAACAAATCCGAGGATTCAAAGGTCAAGTATAAGATGATATAATATCATAGGTCATATACATAAATATATAAATAGTATAAGGAAAGGTAAAATATGGATACACTGGGGGAGAAAGTATAGTAGAAATATTTGTTCAGAAGGGAATTTTTGCAAAATTTAGCTTTTATTAACCACCAAGTTAAAACTCCCATTAATACAGTTTTTGAAACACTGAAACAATCTTCCCTTACGTTCAAGATAAACTAGTTTTCAAAAATGAACACTAAATAATCTCAGATGATTAAAATATGGAGTTAATTACACTTTACAATGCTGTTAAACAGGAAAAGCATTTTCATACAACATGATATTCAGATAATATGGAAGTAACAAAACATGTAACAATTATGTTACAAATGTCAGTGGGGCTTCATATTCTGAAACTCAGAAATCTTGAAAATTCAAGGTGAGTAGACAGTTATATTGTGAAACTGAGACAAAAGTAAGCGAACTCTTCATATCAATCCATATAATTTGGAAGTATCATGATACTCTAACTTGAATAATAGTCTAATTGGAATAACCTAACATGAAGTACAGAACTTCCATTTCAAATGTTTAAAACCAATCAGTCAGGGTCTTCCTATTAAAGAGAAGTTCATCCTTTCCAGAGCTCATCTCTCCAAGTTAGATCCCAGAAAGAAGAGAAGCCACGAATAACTGAGGCAAGACTATAATAACGTGAGTAGTAGTGGCAGACACCTCCTTTGACTCTTTGAAAGGTAACTGGCCTAAAAGTTCCTTAATAAAAATCAATTTTACTAAGATAGTGCTCTTGGAAGCTAGATATATTTCAAATCAAGTAAGAATACAATCAGAAGTAACATGCCATATCTGAAGACACTGAAAATAAAATCAGCATACCATTTAAATCCAACATTTAATAGATAAGCTTCAAAGTACCTCAATTAAAAGTGAATATTAATAACTTGGGGAAGTTTTTAAACTAGATGCTTAGTACCTTTTCAAGATGTATTTACAAATGAACATGTCACAAAGTGTGAGAAATAAAGGTAAATGCTTCAGGAAACAAACATGAAACAACAGAGAAACACATTTTAAAATACTCTTCATTTTTGGACTTCCCTGGTGGTCCAGTGGTTGAGAAGCCGCCTGCCAGTGCAAGGGACGCAGGTTCAAACCCTAGTCTGGGAAGATTCCACACGTGAGGCAAGTAAGCCCATGTACCACACCTACTGCCAGATGTGCTTCCACAGCAAGAGACACAATGAGGAAGCTGGTGCATCTCACTGGACAGTAGCCCCCACTCACCACAACTAGAGAAAAGCCCATGCACAGAAACAGAGACCCAGCGCAGACAAAAATTAAAGAAATAAACAAATATATACACATATGCTATAAAATAGAATATATATAACTCTGATAACAAGTACATGTAATTATACTGGAGTTTTCCAAATCAGACATGTAACATTTATGGTGCAAAATCCATAATACTGTAATGACTTAAGACGTACAAATTGATATTTCAAATGCCTATTTGATCAATAATTTATTAAATTTATTCCAATAAAGGAGAAAAAAGAGCCAAGATGAAACACGGGACAGTTTTCTCTTTTCCTCTTCTGCCCTCTACCTCTCCTCTCCCTGGGGTGTCATTTGTGAGGCTCTGAGAAAGGGCTGCTGGCTTAATTGAAATATTTGTAGGCTGTAATTGCTCTGCAAAACCACAATGGTCCACTTCTCCCAAATGGCATCCGTTGTTCCTCTTCGTTTTTTCTTCTGTTTCCTTTTATACTTTAACAAAATCTGCCCCTCCTGTTTCTTCCAGTCTTCTCTCATCTTGCCCTTTATTCTGAATGCATAACTAATACCGGGGAAGCCAAACAGCTTTAAATATTAAAAAATCTTCCCTAGAATCCAGTCCTCTAGCCCACTCCCTTTTGCTTACAATAATCACTCCCATAAACGGACTCTTCAGTTTATCTTTTCAACATCCCAACCTTCCACCTGTGTTTAACACAGCAGCCTCTGACCTGGCAATGACAAGCAATCAATCTTACATGTTATCTGCAGGGGTCATGTCTCAGTTTTAGGCCAATTTTCTTTGTATTTAGGCTCAAATGTGCAAACCACACTATATTACTCTGCAAAACATCAATGAGAAGGCTTAATTAAGTAACACTGACAGATAAATCCATTTCTTTCGCAGTAATCAAATCAAAGCAGGTTGACATAACACAGGAACTTAATACAGTTATTCCCTTGTAATTGGAAAAAGGCCCTTTACTTCTCATTAAAGCAATCTTCTGGGTATTGGCATAATAAGAAGGCTCAGAGCTTTAATACTGCCCTATAAAAGTCTCAAGATACAGACCCCTTAAGCAAACAAGCCAGATTATCTAATTCCTTGATCACAGAAGAACATGTAGTTCCCACTGTTTTAAACTACTAATTCTTTATCTCTGTTGCAATTAAAAAGAGGTAAATCAGTATCAAACACATACAATGGAAATCTGCAAAAATGCATAAGCTGTTTACAGTTTTAGAAGTCTGTCTCCATGTGTATTTCAAGGGAAGCAACCCATTAAAAATGAATTTGAAATACTGTACAAATGTAAAGTTGTAATAGCTTGGACCAGGGGGAAAATCTTTTTATTTTACTTAATGGGCTCAACAGGATGTATTTTACCTAAATTTGCAGTCTGATATTCAACCATACAGTACAACTTTGGTAAGCAGAATTGTGAGAGAATGGAATCTGAATAAGAACATTTAATTTTTGTGGTAATTGAAGAACAGTAAGTCATCTGGTCAACCAGAGGCTTCTCCGACCCAGGCTAAAGCCCAGAAAGAATGCAACAATATTACACTACGTTCATCTCCCCAAACTAAACAAAATCAATTTTCACCCTTTCACTACAATTTTGAGGGAGTTTCTGTTACTTATCCCTTTGTGCCTCATCAATCTCAAAATGAGTCCAGTAACTCTTCCTGAAAGGATAAAATATAATCTAGGGTTGTGATTCCCAAATGCAGCTGACCATTAAAATACCCTGGGAACCTTAAAATTAAAAAAAGCCCACAGATATCCTAGCTCCACTAGAAACTAATCAAGAAAGGGTTGAAATTGAGGAAACTATATGGTTTCAAATTGTCCTGTTTTTCTGCTTTTATGTTTTTAAAAGTTTTTAATTATAATGCAGGTAAAGCTACATAATTTGTTGTTTCCGAACCATCTGTAAGCAGGCATCATCGATCACATTTCTTGATCCCTCAATATTTCTGGGTGCATTTCCTAAGAACAAAAATAGCAGAGTTATCAAAATGAGGAAATCTACCATTGATATAATACTTTCATCTAGTCCATAGTCCATATTCCAATCTGGCATTTCCCCCTTTGGTAGAGGACTCAGTCCAGGATCACACAATGCTTTTAATAGGTCTCTTTCATCTATTTTAATTGGAAACAGTTCCTCAGTCCAATCTTTTTGTGATATTAGTGTTTTTGAAGAATACAAACCAGCTCTTTTATAGAATGCTTCCCAACTGGGGTTTATCTGATGCTTCCTTATGAGTATATTCAGGTGGCTATACTACTACAAAAGTGGCCTCGAGTCTTTCTAGAATATCACCTGCAGAGCCTCAGGATGGCCTGGGGGTCCTTTCCTCATTTGTTATGCTGTTTCAATCACCTGTTCAAGGTACTGTGGGAATTCCCCACTGTATAATTACACCTCTTCCAAGTGTAACTAATCAGCCATCTATGGGGAGATTCTTTAAAAGCATTAGAACTAACTTTTAATCATGTGCTTATGGGAAAAAAATTAAAATACAATAGTGTATGAGTAAAAAGGGAAAATCTCCTCCATATACACTCTTCCCACCCTGATATCAAGATAACCCAGAACAGTTTCCTAGGCAGTCTTACAGAGCCTTACAGAGCTTCTGGTCTGTAATCAGCTGATTTTTAAAACCACAGAAATGAAGGATAATACAAGCAAAACTTGACTGAAGTTTCTTTTCTATTTCAATGGCTAAGAAATAGTCCTCAATTGTTGACATGTACCCTAGTGACATTTCATGGGATACTTTTGCTGTAGCTTTGTGACCTAGGTAGAGGTACACAGGGCAGGAACTAGACTAAATGAAGACATATTATACTATTAACTTTGAAGAAATTCAGCCAAGATGAAGACAAGGTTGAGCAACCCACTTGTGAATCAAGGCAATGCAGAAAGCCAAGGTAAATAATCCATCCTGAAGTTGACATTGCCCTGAACAGTTTTTGGTGAGTCTTTTCACCACATTCTATGAACCACAGTATAAAAAGGAGGCCTGTCACAGCAGCAGCACTGCCCAATTAAAATCAAATGGATAGACAAGGATTTATGACAGACAGAGAGGGGAAAAAAAAAAAAAAACCTAGTGAGGCTTTTCTAGGCCAGCAAAAAAAAAAAGAAAAGAAACTAGGAAACACCTAAAATTTTTTTAAAGTGAGAAGGAAACTGACACTTTACAAAGAATATAATCTCACATTTTGGGACTGCGGACACAAATGAACTAGGGACAGCCACAAAGTGAGGTGTAAAGCTTGAACTCGGCCATTGGATAGAACACAAGCATGCTAAACAATATTGAATGAGTTAAATGATTCTAATCACCAGAAGGTGGAAATGGTCCCTTTTAACCCTGGGAGGAAGCCCATGTCATTTTATAAACTGAACAGTGCTGGTGGATTTTAACTCTGACTTACAAATGCGTAGACAATTTTCCTCACAATCCCATTTCAGCCAAATGCCTGGCAGACACTGGTAAAGGTCTTTCGTAGTTGGGCTTACAAATGTGTGTGTATATCTGTGTGTGTGTGTGTACAAAAATCACAAGACACACACAAATACAATACACGCTCTTGAATAGACCAACAGTTTCTCAATACTAATGACAGTGTTTAAAACAGTTCCCAGATGTTGCAACTCGTTCCCCTGACATCTCCTTGGTTTTGATCAGTGACTTGTTTTTTGATCAGATTTGAGTCCGTTCACTTAACGGGTTTTAAATTTTCTCTCACAATAACGTAACCACACTTTGGTATCATGCTTTCTGCTTTCCAAAACTGTTTTTATATTCACCTCGCTTAAAATGATTTATCTGGAATCACTGAAAGTATGAAGTTAGGATCAAAAGAAGTTGCCTCCTTAAGTCTGAGCAGACTAACATCATTTTTCAAAAGCATGAAAACAAAAATCAAAAGAAATCGGCAGTTATCCTGGATAAAAGAGACTATTCCCCATAAGACTTATTTTTATCCTTGCATGCTATTACTATTACATCTTTATCAGGTAACAGAATGCTTGCTAAAGTTCATTAAAATACTTGCTAAAATAGAAGAGTTAAGACAGCATTACCATGATTGAACTTTCGTATTCAGCAACATATGTTTTTAAGTCATGTCAGCAACGGCAACAAAATTGCCCATCTCCCTTCTGAGATGCCCTGTAACCCATACGACACCATTTCACCAGCAAGACACAGCTAGCTGGCATTGGTCTGAGAAGGATTCAGGGCTGAGATGGCAGGTCTATTACGGTAAAGACGGCTCTACCTTTCCCCAAACCGTACTGTTTCTCTTACTTTAACTTTAAAGGCTTTTAAAACACTCTCATAACTGAAAAAAATCAAAAATACATCTGCATTAAGTTCCTAGTACATTTTTTCAGGGTAAAAAATGAAAATGCATTAGAAAGTAACAATTGGTATTTTCTTAAGCTTAATCACATCAAACTCATGGGAAGAGCCTCCCTCCCCTTTTTCTTTTCTTTTAGTAGGTCTCAACTTGGATTCAGGCTACCTTTGCCTATCTGATAACCAATGGAGTACTGGTCAGAAAAAGATGAGCTGGTATGATGTACTGGTCTTACAAATTCACTAAGTGGAAGGGTAAAACGCTGTAACTCTTCCTCAGGAATGGAAGAAATGCCGTTAGTTTGAAAGGAGGTAGAAGCAAAGACCTGAAGGATGACAATAACCAGGCATCTCAAGGGAAAACAAGAAGCAGGGAAGGGGTGCAGGGGAAGTCAGAGCTGTCATAGAGAATAATGATTTATCTAATGAGATTAGCAGAAAGTTTGATTAGCAAAGATGCCTTCTCAACAGCGCAAAGACTGCAATGTTACTTTAAGATTTCCTTGTAAGAAAAAACCATGCCTGCCAAATGTGGTCTGTAACAGCCCAGGCTAGCTATGAGCGATACAGTGGGAAAGTAGCCACTAAGCCAGACTTTATTTGATTTGTACTGATGATTTTTATTAGAATACATGGATCATTGCTTCAACCTTTCCATGTAAAACCAAATCAAATTCAAAAACTCACACATCAGTCACCTAACCTTATGTCATTCCTTCTGCTTTACTCAAGTTGAGCCACATTTCAGCTGATCTGTCCTTGATAAATCGTTCAGCTACTCCAAATTGTTGGGCCAAATTCTGAGAGACAAGTGGTACACAAAAGAAACCACTAAATCTGCAGTTACACATCAGACAGGGGAAAAGAATACCGCAAGCCTCCCAAGTCACGGATGAAATCAAAAGAAGTATATAGCCAACGCAAAACGGGACAAGATGAACTTCTCTTTATTGTCTCAAATGTATTGTAATTTACCTTTAAAAGCCTCACCCAACCCCTCAACTCGTTCTCCTCTTTAATTCAGGCTATCCGGCAGGACACTGGCAAACAAGTGCTCTGAAATTAGAGGCAAGTCCACAATTATGTGGCATAAGGAGATCTGGTCAGTTTTACAAATCAAACATAATAACCAGTTCTACACATTAAAAACATTATAACCTTTAAGGAAAAAAATTTAAATGCTAAATTCCTACATTTGTGGAAAGCCTCTATAAAATGTAGAAAAAGCACCTTCATTAAAAGGAACACCATTTCATTACACAAAACACGGCCACAGATGTCCAAAGAACAAGTGCCTGGAGCCGACGGCCCCCTTTTCTTTTTCCATTAGCTTTTTCCCCCCTCAGCCTCAGTGAAACTTTGAGTCTTGATCTAACCTACCAGCAGTAATGATTGCTTGGCTATCAGTTCTAGTTCACAAATCAGTCCTACCTTCATGATTTCCTTGAGTGTTCCAAACAACTCCTGAAATAAGCACTGTTTTCTCTTCTGGGAAGGTGAACAACTCTCTGGGCTAAAGGCTATCAACATGTCTCATGTCTTCTAGAGAACTCGGGTGCCCTGGAATGACACTAGCAGTCACCAAACTTCCAGGTCTCTGGTGTAACCCTCGGGGGCAAAAACGAGTTTCACTGGCCGCCCTCCATTCCGTCTTCCCACTGACGACACAGGAAGTCCGTATCTCCCATCCTCCTTTGCGGTCACGTGGGGTCATGTGACTGAGATTTGGCCAATAGAACGTGAACCCAACTAACTACCGCCTTTTCCAGGCCTGGCCGCTACAACCTTCCGTGTAATTCTTCAGGCACTTTCTCTTTCTTCTTTGTTCAGCCCTAGACAAAGGATCTAGTGTATCTCCTGGAGGCCCTAAGGGCTGGCAGGGCTAAAGCCTGAAAGAACCCAGACCTGAAGGATACAGGGAGCAGAGCCGGACACCGGAGGGCTGTAACTCCTGGCGGTGTTGGGCTACTAAAGTTGGGGGGTGTTTGTTCCAGCAATTAGCATCCCCTGACTAATGCATCCTCCAAAACAGACTTCCATGAATTCTGGCGCCACGATTCTCTTCCAAGCAAAGCAAACATACGCAGTTAGAGCTGGCAGTAGACAGAGCTGTGAAGAAGGGGAAAATGGTCTTTGAACTCTCCTTCTCTCCCTTTCAGACTTGTTTTCCCCTCTTAGTATTTCCTCCCTCTGAGCACCAAATGTTCTCAGGCTGCTCAGTCTCGTCTGTCTTAAGAAAATAAACCCAACAACATTCAGTCGCTATTCTTCCTTTCAGTCATCATCTCACAGCCATGAGTGGTGAGCTGCTTGCTGCCTGTGTAATTTTGGAGAAATTCCGTAACATCCCGGATTCTGTATATACTCATCTGTAAATTGGGAATGGCTCTATCCACCCTCCAGTACTGCTGTGATGATTAGAGGTAATTTAGGAAAAATGTCACTCAGGAACCTGGAACACAGCGGAAACTCACACAAAAAAAGGTAACTCCTGTTTTGATTATGACTAAGATTATCACAGAATGACATGTGACAGCAAAAGAGGTACCAAATACAAAATAGAGCTCTTTGATAAACAACAAGGTCCTACATGATGGCACAGGCAACTATATTCAATATCCTATGATATACCATAATGGAAAAGAATATGAAAAAGAATGTGCTGTGTGTGTGTGTGTGTATATATATAACTGAATCATTTGGCTGTACAGAAGAAATTAACACAACATTGTAAATCAGTTATTCTTCAATAAAAAAATTTTAAGTTATCCTATACCTAAAAAGAAAAACAGGGCTCTTTATATCTGAAATATATAACTGAGACCAGGAGAAAAATCATGCATAAATAAAAGGCAGCATCTAATTATTAAAGAAGAATGAAGATGGAATGTTAGGAAAAGGAGAGTTATAAATGCTAGAATCATCACTTGGAGATACTGACAATTTAGGGTACAGAAAAGAGAAATCACTGGTACCCTGGCGAACTGTATTTGCATCACATTCGTGCTTAACTTCCCAACTCTGTGTTCAATGCCATCATCCTGGTGGCTCGAAACAGGCACTGGTAAAACCATTTACACCACGGAAATTGGCAACCGTTACATTTCAGGGCTCTTTCTTTCTTTGAAGAGCAGATTATTAAACATCACCCCATTAATGAAAATAATCATTCACTGTGAGCTATTTTTACTCAACCTGCCTCGTTTAATTCTCACCGTCACTACTGAGGTAGGCTCATTTTCCAGGTGAAAACCCAGGCCTCACCATGTTTAGTGACTGACAAAAAATCCTGTTGCCTGAGATCTTTGCATTAGAAACCAGTCTACTTCTAAGAGCTAAGAGCACCTGGGTTTCTTTTTCTCAGCATATCAAACGTACATTCCCCTGAAAACAGAAAGCTATTCCTTACAAGTGTCTGGGTTCCGATAGTCCCCCTCCCGCCATTCTCATTCTATCACTGCTCCTCCGCTCACCTGACTTTCCTTCATATACGCCAGCTTTCTTAGCACACTTTCCTCTACACACCTGCTGCAACATTTTGTGCAGGTGTCCTTTCAAGGACCACCCACCACACTGTCTCAAGGAATCTACTTGTGCCGAAGGGCTGGAGTCAGGAATGCTCTTTAAATCAGTGGCTTCTCATGTCCTGAGCAAGGTGATCTGTTCTATCTTGGGCCAAGCTGTGGACCATCCAGAAGTCTTGGATCCGGGAGGAGCTGCAATTCACCTCTCAGATTCAGATGAGGTCTCTGGTAACAGCTTCAGTGAGGACAGTCATCAACAGCAGGGGGCTCAATATGTGCCTGGGGGGATGGTGAGAAAAGCCAGGGAACATCCCCAGGTTTCAGGTGCACACAGAGGCCCCGGAAGATACCTTGGTAACACATCATCACTTCTCTTCTGACTGAAGCATGGCCATCTTACAAAATCCAGAGCCTCCCGAGGACAGAAGAACAAGTGGGTGAAGGCCCAAGAGCACAAGGGCGCACCTCCCACTCAGGAAATGGTGAAAGCAAAAGGAAACGCGGAGAATCGAGGTACGAAGGTGGCAGGAGTCACCAATGAAGAGATGCTGCCTCTGGGTGGGGCAGAGGCAGACACAGCCACGAACAAAGCGCTGAGAAGTTCACTGCATGTTCTAAAGGCTTCAGGGAGGCACCAGAGTATAAAGCAACAGGTTTATATTGGCATTTTGGAAATAGTAGCAGTGGGGATGGTGGGTTACTAAGGTGAGAGCTTAGCGCTAAAGAGACTAATTAGAAGGCAAGAAACTAGCATTTTACAACTTACTTAAATCTGTATTTGTATATATCAATTTTTTGTATACATAAGAAGGAAACCATAAAACTATCATTAAGGTGTTTTAAAATGTCTTCACATTCCAAAAAAAAAAAAAAAAGGCAAGAAACCACAGTTATAATAAAAGTAATAGATAAAGCAGGATGATACTGGGGAAAGAGAATAGTCAAGGCTTAATGACTAACCTGAGAAAAGTAAGGCAAAATATTATAGTCAGGGATTATTCTCAAGTTCTGTTTTATGGATATTGGGCAGGTTGGAGGTAGGATTTTAAAAAAAAAGTTTACTTTAGACATTTTGTGTTCCAAATGTCCACTGGTCACCCAAGTATAAAATAAAGTAAATGACTGTGAGTCTTGAGTTCAGAATAGAGGCACAGAGATTAAAATCATTTAAACACAATCTTTTAATTGTGAGTCCCCTTATGGAAAGAATTCACTGACCCAGATAAGTGGAAAGTCTGGAGACAAGGCAGGTTTTAGGTTTTACATATCCAGTGGATCCACCATATTAACAAGGATAAAGATTCCTTTCATCCCTCCACTCTGCCATCTCCCTATCACCTTCATCTTAAAGCTGGAATCCGTCATGATCATAGACTCTCTGGATTTACTTGCTTCCTTATCTTCTACTTTCTCACAGAGAGTTCAGTTTACAAAAGAGCAAAATTCCTCCTGAACTTTGCCTGATTGGAATCATTGTCAAACCAATCCCTAAAGCTAGGGAATAGCATGCATGGATTTGCATAGACCTCACAGACCCAAATTAAAAACCATGTGGAAGAGTATAGGGTTACCCTGATTGGTTTATTCCAATCCCCCTGGAGACACAGTAATCCCACACCAATTACACGGATCCCACACTCTAGAGAAGGAGTGACTTATGTGCTGGTGAGACAAGCACGACTGGAGAAGACCTCAAGTGCCATGAGTGTGTGGAATGCATGTGCATGCTTAGTCGCTAAGTCATGTCCAACTCTTTGTGAAACCCATGGACTGTAGCCCGCCAGGCTCCTCTGTCCATGGAATTTTCCAGGCAAGAATACTAGTGGGTGGCTGTTTCCTTCTCCAGGGGATCTTCCTGACCCAGGGATTGAATGCGTGTTTCCTGCATCTCCTGCAAGGCCAGGTGGATTCTTTACCACTGAGTCAGTCACCTGGGAAGCCATGAGTGCATTAGTATATAACATATATAGCACGCAGTATTTAGGCAAATTCATCATGCCACTCCCTCCTTTAAACACCTTTAAAGTCTTCCTACTGGTGTCAGGAAAAGAGCGACGTTCTTAATTATTAACATCAAGGTCATCTTGGTAATAAAGCACCCACACGCCCTCCTTTTCTTTCCTCTAGTTCCCTTTATCCCTGGCAATGCTCGCACACCACTGGCTCTCCTGCTGCAGACCAGGAATGTGGGTTTCCGCTAACAGAACACTGCCCCACCCCTCCCCTCCACCACACTCCCCTCCCCCAATCCCCAGCTTGGCTTGTTCCAATCTTTCTATCAACTCAGTAAGCAGCACTTCCTTGGGACAGCTGCCCTGTCCTCCTAATCAGGTGTCTTGTCCTTCTCTCTCACCAGACTTGTCACAGAGGGAATTTTATGATTCTCAAGTGATTCCTTTCTTCCCCAGTAAAGAGTAAGCTCCACAAAGACAAAGCCTGGGTTCTGTTTGCTTTCCATCCTCTCAATGGTACCCAGCAAAGTCTAGAAAAGGGAGGAAGCACTCAACATAATTATAATTAATGGGATGGCTGGTCTACCAGCCCCTCAATATAGACTATGCACAGAGGAAAATATCAAAAATGCTAAGAGAATTCCCAAAGTGGCAACTCCTTCTGCAGACCTCCTATGCCTCAAAGAAGGACAACCTAAAATGACAAAAATTCCTATTTCACCGTATCTATTATTAACTAAAAAATTAAGCTATAGATATACCATAAAGATTATCTGAACAACTTATATACAACACATCTTTCTCCATAATTTAAGAACAGCTTGTCTCAACAAAGGTTTACTGTATAGCACAGGGAACTATAGTCAATATCTTGTAATAACCTAAAATGGAAAATAATATGAAAAATAATATATGTGTATATGTATAACTGAATCACCCTGCTGTGCACCCAAAACACTATAAGTCAACTATACATCATATATAAAACATATATATATTAAGAAATAAACATAGTTAATAAATAAGCAAAAAAAAATGCTTGTTTCACAAATATGCAGGTATGAATTCAGATTCAGAAAAAAAAAATTGTACAGATCTCTTAACACACTGAAACTCTTGCCAATCACAGAAAGGAACTAATCTACAAATCTTTTTTTTTTTTTTAAACAAATCTTAAGCTCTGTGATTTCTGTGGTGAAAATGCAGTGAAACAGTCAGACTTCATGTATGTTTTCTCCCTCGACAGAAATAATGTCTTATATGGTCATTGTAAAGGGAAATATTTGTCTCTTTACACGCTCTTTGATATGCACCCTAGTGATTCGGTACATATTATACAATCATTGGCCTCAGGATAGAGGAGAAAACAACTGTTACCTCTATATAAAACAGCTCTCTGTGATCTGGTGATAACAAGACGCAAAGTGGGTCAGGAGTTCCATGTCAGTTACTTAGATGGTAGTTACAACTCAACGTTTTCTGAGAACCTTTCCACTGAAACTTCCCCCATTGATTAACAAGGGTATCATTAATATTTAAAGTTCTGCTTCAAATATAATAATCAGAATACCACAGCCACAACAATAAATACCCTACAGCAGTTTACTGCTTTCAAATTTTCAAAGCACTTGCACACACACCATTTCATCGCCCCTTACAATCATATACATCAGAGAAAGGCAGGGAATGGTTTAAACTTTCCATGCAAGGCACTGAAAGAGCTGGGTGGAGAACCCATCAGATCTTCTTTTAATCTCCTTCCAAACTGACTCTCACCTCTTTTCTTATTCCATGAAAGAGTATAGACATCTTCAAAGCTGGAACCCCAAATTTGGGTAAAAATATTAACAGTCTTAAAGAACGAGTTATCTTTAGTCTCACAAGCTCATCATTCAGAATCCCAATTTCCTAATCACCAGGACTTTTCCTTTGGGTTCGGTATGCCCCAGTCTAAATGAAAAGTCTAAATTAATGATGACTCAGAAATATTTTAACTCATTTGCACGTACTTTTTCCTCCTTTAGCTGCACAGAAACAGAGGAGATTTTTTAGGTTGAAGGTACACACGAAGAAATGAAGCGATGTATTACTGTGTAAGCTACACCTGAAAAATCTCAAAGATAAGAAAACAACACATAACCCAGTCAATTACAATCAACTCACCAACGAAGAAAAGTACTATTGTAAACAATGGACAGCTGAGGCAAACTCTCCCCATCAATGCAAGTTGCTCAGAGTTCACCTTTCTCTGAATTGTGCAGGACAGTAGGATTCAAAAGTAAACTGAGTGAGAACAGGGAAACCAATCTCAACACGGACAGAAAATTTTGCCTTTGTCTCCCATGACTGTCTCCCATGTGGACTGGTGGAAAAAAGAACACAGATTTAACTGCATTAAAAGAGTTTCCTAGGTGGCACTTGTGATAAAGAACCCACTTGCCAATGCAGGAGACACGAGAGATGTGGGTTCGATCGCTGGGTCAGGAAGATCCCCTGGAGGAGGGCATGGCAACCCACTCCAGTATTCTTGCCTGGAGAATCCCATGGACAGAGAAGCCCGGGGGACTAAAGCCCATAGGGTCGAAAAGAGTCAGACAGGAGTGAAGCCACTTAGTATGCGTGCACAACTGCATTATAAAAATACAAACATCACTGTTTCTACTTTATTCAAAACAAGAGTCAATCATAAAGATACAAGAACTCTTAGTTTTGTCTACCCAATACATATTCCCCTCTTCTTCCTTCCTAACAGTCCTACAGGGGTGTTGGTTGCTGCTGCTGCTCGTTTGTTTTCACATAGCCACTCCTCCTCCAAATGGATCAGGAGACAGTGATCTCATCTCTATTTCCGACACAGATCCTAAGTACTATTGGGAATCACAGCTTGTCCTTTACCCTGATCAGGGACCAGTTTCAAAAACAGCCACTGAGACAGAGTTCTGTCTGCCTCGGGGTTCCTGGGAAAGGTCTCCCTGCTCCAAGGAAAAAAGAAATTAGAAGATGATTTTTTATCTTCTCTGGCCATTTTCCTGCCTGGGCATCATGTGGAGAATGGCAGCAGGAATCTCCTTATCATTCTTTGGATGAAGCTGGTAACCAGGGTAGGGAAAATATCAGAGACTTCAGAACAGGCTACATTTATATATTACTTCAGTCATACATTTCCTTATGTTTAAGTCAATTTGGGTCAGAATCTTTTGTTGCAGCTGAAAGAAATGGTAGACTCCCCCACATCCCCTGCCACCCCAGGGGTAGGCTTATGAATTTGGTGCTCACTGAGGTTCCTTAAAAATAAATACCAACTCCAGATAAACCCAGACCTTACCTACAGAAAGGCTATCATCTACTGGCCGATCATAACTGTCCAAGCCTCACAGAGGCTTTGTTTTCAGGAAGCATACCAGTTATAAGACCTTTAATCCCTCTCTTAATTCTTGCCAGATACCCACATGCATCATCTCTCTCCTCTCCTGTCCCTGTGGCCTTCTCACAAATACCGATCAACCAGCAAATACTCGAGGAGCACTTAACACAGGTAAAGCTAAAGGCCGCAAAAGGTACCCACACAGGATTTCCCTGGTGGTCCAGTGCTTAAGAATCCACCTGCCACAGGCAACAGACTGTGGACACAGAGAGCAGCACTGAAACGCATAGATCGCCAACGGTAAAACAGTGGGAATTTACCACATCACACAGGAAGCTCAAATCAAGTGCTAGGTGCCAACCTAGAGGGGTGGGAGGTAGGAAAGAGATTCAGGAGAGAGGGGACAGGTGTATGTGTATGGCTGACTCATGGTGATCTAGGGCAGAAACGAACACAGCAGTGCAAAGCAATTATCCTCCAATTGAAAACAATCACCTGTCAATGCAGGGGACACGAGTTCGATCCCTGGTCCACAGGCCGTGGAGCAACTAAGCCCGAGCACCTGGAGCCCATGCTCCGCAGCAAGAGAAGTCACGGCAATGAGAAGCCCGCACGTCACTGCGAGGAGCAGCCCCTGCTCACCACAACGAGAGAAAACCCACATGCAACGACAAAGACCTGGCACAGCCAAAGAAATAAACAAATCCAAAAAAAAAATTTAAAAATGCTACACAAACAGAATTTTCTCCTTGATTCACCAGTGTCAGTCCTACACTCATGCTATTCACGGAGCCTGAGCACTGACAAGATAGGGGCTGGGGGGCTAGTAGGGGAGGATGACTGGCTCTCCAGACCCCAGACCCATGGGTGGGCCTTAGGAAGACCCAGAAACTTCTGAAATTGTGCACATTTCTACTTGTGTATTTGGCTACCTGCATGTTTCTGGGAAGAAAGTCTATAGCGTGCATTGTATTTTTAAAGCAGTCTCTGACCCTAAGAACATTAAGGGTTCTCTGCTCTCAATCCACTAGTGTCTAGCAAACCACACTGTCTGGAGACAGGCCACACTCTCGTCATTCCTATAACAGAGGTGAGGGCAAAAGGGAGGGCAGAGGACACGCTCCCCAGATTTTCATGTTTCTTGCTCCAAGAAAATTATCTCAAGGACTAATAATACTGAAGTTTTGCAATACTTCAGACTACATAACGTCTTGTGGACTCTCCTGGGGCCTCAAGGGCCATTCATATCTCACTTCAACAGAAGGAAAAGTAAGTCCCATTACTTAAAAGACACAGAACACAACCTATTCATAAGTTTGGGCCCCTGCAAATGAATTATGAACCCTGAGTTCAAATGGAACTGAGAAAACAAAATAGGCACTTGACGAAATAACTATTATCAGCAAAAAGTTTTAAGGTTAAGCTACATATGGGAGATAAACATCAAAGGCTGCTTTTTGAAATATTTTTGAAACGGAGGTAGAACTTTCCAGAAAACGTTTGATCTCAAGCATCAGAGAGCCAAACAAGGACATCGCAAGGTGTGGCAAAAGAAACGGTGAGCAAAGGGCAAGACCTTAACCCAAGACGTGCAGAAGAATCAAGACTCGTTTTATTTCACTCAAGAGGAAGTCTTGGGACGTTCCTAGTGGTCCAGCGGTTGAGAATCCACCTGCCAATGCAAGAGACAAGGGTTCGATCCCTGCTCCAGTAAGATCCCACATGCCGCAGAGCAACTGAGCCCGTGGATCACAACTACTGAAGCCCACGCACTCCAGAGCCCACAAGCCGCAACTAGAGAAAGCCTGTGGACAACAACGAAGACCCAGCACTGTACTTCATAAATAAATGCAATTTTTTTTTAAAGAAGAGGTCTCCTAAAGTAGTGAGAGATAAGAAGAAATCCCCATCTTCTCTACCAGCCACACTTCCAAATACTTCGCTCACCCTCACTCAATTTTATTAACGCAGCCTTTACCAACGTCTCCTCCCGCCTCCCGCTCCTGCTGCCGTCTTTCTATACACCAGTTTCCTAAACTTTACATTTGCCCCATTCAGCCCATCATCAGCCACTGACAGCTGTCTCTTCTCCATACAAAAAATCGTCAGTGGCTCCCTGCTGTTTGGGGTATAGAGCCAGATTCTTTAGCCGGGCTTAAGGCGCCTGGTGATCTGTGTTTACTTTCTTGTGTGCTCCCTCTGTCCTCGAGTGCAATCACAGGAGACTCTTCACTGTTACCCAACACATCTCTGGTTATCTGGTCTCCAGGTCTTCCCTCCACATCAAAACATTCTTTCCCAAGTAAATGCATGTAGCATAAATAAACGAGTGAGTGAGTGCGCTGAGCAACACACGCACATAAACACACACCAAGCAATTCCATCTATCTGTGCGGTGTGTGTCTGAACAGAATCAAGCTATGAGATCAAATAAAAATTCTTCACAAAGCCTAAATGTAAGGTCCCCATGGAAGTGTTTCCACAGAGTTTAATCTGATAGTTCTACTGTAAGTATACAGGCGGTATAAATGACACACATAACCTGTGTACTACCTGACATTAAGTGAGGGGCTGTCTTCCCACAGCAGGTATGAACTTGCATTTGGCTCCTGATGGGACGTGGTTTATCTTTTTATATAATCAGGTTTTATTATCAGTGGAAACGACTCTGATGCTGGAAAAGATTGAAGGCAGGATGAGAAGGGGATAGCAGAGGATGAGATGTTTGGATGGCATCACCGACTCGATGGACGTGAGTTTGAGTAAGCTCCGGGAGTTGATGATGGACAGGGAAGCCTGGTGTGCTGCAGTTCATGGGGTCGCAAAGAGTTGGACATGACTGAGTGAATGAACTGAACTGAAATGATTATCAGCGGATGAGAAATTAGAATATATAACATACCATATTCGAGACATCTTCAACTTCCACAGGCATCTAGGTAAATGCATTTGCAAATTGTTTTTTCTATAACCTAACTTGAAATGCAATGGTATTTATCCACAAGCATTTTAAGAACGTGTACTCTGTCCTTAAAAATCTCTGCAAATTCAACAGAAATCATCCCTAAGATTCAAACCTTTATAGACATTCAGTGTCTCTACTTATCATGACTTCTTTGGAGAGGATCTCTCTGGCCACTCTATTTACATGCCCAGTTCCTACATGTTCCCAGTATTATGCTTCATTTTTCCATAATATTTATTATTATATTTACATATGCATAAATAGGTAGTTGGTAATTTTGTTAATGATCCCCAGTGGGATGCAGACTTCAGGTCAGGATATTGACTGGGCACCTGGCCCAGTCCCAACCCCAGACTAGTGCTTCACTCAATGAATACTTGTTGAGTGGATAGGTAGATTTATTAAATATTAAAACTCAGAATGTCTGATATGGAAAAAAAAATCATATAACAAAAATCATGGAATCTAACAACACAATTATTGACAACTAAAAGGAATTTTTTGATGTCAATTTAAATACAATTTAAATACATACGCACTCAGTCACTTCAGTCATGTCCCACTCTTTGCAACCCTATGGACTGTAGCCCACTAGGCTCCTGTGTCCATGGGATTCTCCAGGCAAGAAGACTGGCGTGGGCTGCCGTGCCCTGCTCCAGGGGATCTTCCTGACCCAGGGAGTGAACCTGTGTCTCCTGTGTCATTGCAGGTGGATTCTTTACAGCTGAGCCACTGCTAAAGCCCTTATTGCCAGGTAAGACACAATAAAAAAGAAAGCTTTTGTTTCCCAACAAGAGTTTTAGACATTTTTAATCATGTCATTATATGTTCTATTTCTAATACACTGAACAAGGGGATCTATAAAGAAACAGACAAGGGTAGATAACAACTTAATGTGAAGCATAAAAAAAAATCCATGAGATGAAATTCACAAATTATTATCCCTTTAAAATAAAAAACAGATTTGCAACAGCAAAACTCAACTCCTTGATATACAGTTTACTAACGGTTTACTCAAGGGATTGTGTACAAAGCTCTCCATTTTCTTGAGAAAAACAGCAGAACCAGCTGGTAGATATATACAGTGCCCTTCAAAAGCCCCTGTTAAAGCCACAAATAATTGCAAAACTTGTTCAAATCAAATGGATAATTTATTTTATGTATGACTTTGCAAAGTCTTTACAAATATCCATGGATGGCTTTGCACCCCATTTGAAAGGATTTACTATAAAACTGCACCAGCATAAACAAACAAAAGTATTCTCAGCATTTACAGTCATAACAAAAAACTAAGAAGTTCTTTTTTTTTTTTTATTACAGTATAGCTGCTTTACACTGCCGTGCCAGTCTCTGCTGTAAAGCAAAGTGACCCCGCCACACGCGCACACACACATCGCCTCTCCTGCGGCTCCCCTTCCGAGTGACCCCGCCACATGCACACACGCATCGCCTCTTCTGCGGCTCCCCTTCCGAGTGACCCCGCCGCACGCACACACACCGCCTCTTCTGCGGCTCCCCTTCCGAGTGACCCCGCCGCACGCACACACACCGCCTAGTCTGCGGCTCCCCTTCCGAGTGACCCCGCCGCACGCACACACACCGCCTCGTCTGCGGCTCCCCTTCCCACTCGGGTCACCACCGCGCACTGAGGACAGCTCCCGCGCGGTACAGTCAGTTCTCACCAGTCATCTGCTTTATACAGAGTGCTATACACACGTCAGCCCCAACCTCCCAGCCCTCCCCTCCCTCACGTCCCCTTATTCTGTCTACGTCTCTATTTCTGTTTTGCACATAAGATCATCTACATCATTGTTCTAGATTCCACAAATATGCATTAATATACGACACTTGTTTTTCTCTTTCTGACTTACTCCACTCTATATGACGGCCTCTAGGTCCTTTCACATCTCTGCAAATGACCCGATTTCATCACTTTTATGGCTGAGTAATATTCCATTATATATGTAAGGAATTTATATATAAATTCCAAATATATTTATATATGTATATGTATGTAGCATTCCAAATATATATGTACCAGATCTTCTTTATCCATTCCTCTGGTGATGGACATTTAGGTTGCTTTCATGTCTTGGCCATCATAAATAGTGCTTCAATGAACACTGAGGTGCATATATCTTTTGGAATTATGGTTTTTCTCTGGATATATGTCCAGAGGCGGGATTGCTGAGCCATACAGCAACTCTACTTTTAGTTTTTTAAAGACTCTCCATACTGTTCTCCATCATGGCTGTATCAACATACATTCCCACCAACACAGTAAGAGGAATCCTTTTTCTGCATACCCTCTTTGGCATTTATTGTGTGTAGACTTTTTGATGGTGGCCATTCTGACCAGTGTGAGATGATACCTCATTGTAGTTTTGACTTATATTTCTCTAATATTTTGTTATATTGAGCATCTTTTCATGTGTTTGTTGGCCATCTGTATGTCTTCTTTGGAGAAATGTCTATTTAGGTCTTCCACCCATTTTTGGATTAGACTGTTTGTTTTTTCGATATTGAGCTGCAGGAGCTACTTGTATATTTTGGAGATTAATCCTTTGCCAGTTGCTTCATTTGCAAATATTTTCTGCCATTCTGAGGGTTGTCTTTCCACCTTGTTTATGGCTTCCTTTGTTGTGTAAAAGCTTTTAAGTTTAATTAGGTCTCATTTGTTTATTTTTGTTTCTATTTTCATTACTCTAGAAGATGAGTCAAAAAAAAGATCTTGCTGCAACTTATGTCAAAGAGTGTTCAGTCTATGCTTGTCTAAAAGTTTTACATTGTCTGGCCTTACATTTAAGTCTTTAATTCTCTTTGAGCTAACTTTTGTGCATGGTGTTACGGATTGTTCTAATTTCATTCTTTAACATAACTGTCCAGTTTTCCCAGCACCACTTATTGAAGAGGCTATCTTTTCTCCACTGTATATCTTGCCTCCTTTGTCACAGATTAGGTGACCATAGGTGCATGGGTTTGTCTCTAGGCTTCATTATGAAGTTCTATATTCAGTTGTGATTGTGAAAACCTTAGTTCCTGCATTTCCGCTGGGTATAGTCTAATATACAAAAGAAACAGGGTTTTCAATTTAAATGTAACACACATTGGTTCTCTCTTTGGGTGTCCATACTCCAGGCATTTTTCAAAAACTCAGTTACCAGGGAGAAAGCATAGAAATAAAGGTATACATTTCAAAACATACCATGGTTCTCTGTTACATATGAGTATTAGACCATCAGGAGTGCAACTGATTTTGCAAAGTCTTTCTTACAAGACTTTGGTCTCAAAGGACGTTAAAAATTAGGGGATGGAGGAAAAAAGAGAGGAGTGGTGGCCAGAAAAATGCACAACGGGGCAACAAGGCTGGACTAAGAATTGAAAGGTGCATGCCAAGATAAAAGTACACCCTCAACCAACTCAGGGTGTAGCTCAAACTTTAGAGAGGCTGCAAGGGTGATTCCACTGATCTAGGGTCTCTATAAATGCTTATAATCCTGCATCCTCAAGTCCCAGGACAAAAGCCAAAGGCTGGAAAAACAGTTGTCACAAAGTAGAACAAAGGGAAACCAGCCCTGGCTCCCCATGGCTTTGGTATGCCTCCAGAATCTTTTGTTGTCCCTGCTCTTTTTTCCTCTCTTTTCTTTTTAATTCAGAAATGTAGCTTCACTGTAAATAAGAGAAGTCAAAGGGAAAAAAGACTCTCTTTACAAAACAAGCTTTCCAAACACACCTGTCCCCTACTTTGAGGATTCTGTGTATCTGTACAGATATTAGAGGCTGATTTCTAATCCTCCAATTTCCTCCACAAGTTCCTGTAACTCACAATCTCTGGAGAGGCAGTTCTCCAAATTGAGTATGAGCGTGCATCCCAAAGGGGGCCCATGAAAGATGCTCGTCCCGGGCACCAGACCCAGAGGAGGCCAGGAATCTGCGAGTGACCAAAAAATGGCCAGCATGGTAGGAGGCAGGGGCACCCAGTGGGAGAGATGCTGGGGTGTTGATTATCAGGTTGGTTTTTGTTTTCCTGGGCCGCACCATGCGGCATGCAGAACTTCCCTGACCAGGGATTGAACCCCCACCTCCTGCAATGGAAGCAGAGAGTCTATACCACTAAACCACCGGGGAGTCCTTGGGGCATAAATTAGAGCCAGAGTTTCCCTAATCCCAAGTGACCTTGTGACCTACCTGTATTAGTCATCTCAAGCACTGTTTATAATACATACTCCTGGGTACCACTCGGTGGTAATAAACCTGAATTTTCCAGATAGAGCCAAGGAATCTGAACTTTCCCCAAGCCTCTCCCCAGGCCCACCCTCCAACCTGCCCCCAACACTTCTGATGGCAGCCAGGTAGTGGTAATCTCTCCTTCTGGTTGTTTGCAAGTGTCCACATGTTGTGATCAAAGAGATCAATGATGTTCAGAATCTAGAGTAGCAGGCAAATCTCAGGGAGAGTGTTAGCCATCACCCCCCAAAGAAAAAGATGAACCCACAGAGCCCCAAGATCTCTGGAGAACCTAGTGCCACTAATGACTAATGTGCTGACAGCATGAGGAGTGACCATAAAAAAGAGCTGAAACACACAAAAAAAAACAACAAACCCCCCAACCAAACACAAGCGAAACTTTTGTGAGGCAAAATGGTCTGCCATTTTCTACAAGGCAATCTGCATCCTGAACACAAATAAACCCAACACATAAGAAGACATCATTTTTAAACAGACCTAGAAATACTCAAAAATGTTTCTTTCATATCTCATCCTCCCACCCCTCCCCTTCCCACCAGGATTCAACAACACTCCATGATGAGAGCCTGTTCTTAAACAATTTGAAACCGCTAACACCTAAGCACATGTGAGATACCAAAACAAAACACATCCCAATCCGAAGCGGTGATGAAAGGCGGTCGGCATCTGATTCAATCAGACCACATTCAAAGCAGGTGGTTCTGAACATTATTTGAGCAAAACGTGCCAGCTCCTTCCCCTCCACTCAGCAGCGGTACCCCCATCCACGCGGGTACTTTTTCATGGCACAAGAAGAACCAGAAAGAACGGTTTTGAATCTTCATGTGTGGGTAAAATTTAATCCCCACACTTTGGCTCTCAAAGTATCAAGAGCATCTATTTTGCTGAGAAAATGCACCTTAGAAGAGCAGCAAGTACAAAGAAATATCTAGAAATTACAACATCTCTATGCAGAAGCCTTGCGACGACTTCACATCCAAGCCACTCAAATTAGGATCTGTGTGATTACTTTGCCTCTCTGGGCAAATACGGATTCAGTTCCTTTAGGGCAGGTTCAAGATTATTTTATATATATAATATATACATATATATCTTTTAACAAATTTGACTTTAGCCAGGAAAAAAAAAAAATCAACAGGGGCTACAGAGAGGCACATATTTCTGAACGCTAATCTCTTTCTGTTGATGAACTGTGACAGGGGTCATACATTTCATCCTGTTTTATCTCAGCCTCCTCATCTGTGAAATGGGAGTAACAGTATATAGTGTTTGACAGGTTAAATGAGATGATTCGATGCACTACACATAGCAGAATATCACACACATAGAAACTAATAGTACATGCAAGTTTTCCTAAGTAGTATTATTACTAATAAGGACTGTTAACCTTTCTCTGCCCCCCCAAATAGTTTAGGTACAGTCTGATTTAGAAAGGAGTAAAAAAGAAACAGTCGTACAAAATATGACAATAATTTGCCGTGTCGTTCTGCCACGTGAGTCACCTCATCAGACACTCCCCTGCGTTTTCTCAAGAAGGTCAGAAAAAGGATCCAGAAAGAATCTGGCCCTCCACATAAGAGGGTACTTATATTCTTTAGTTTAAAAAACATCTTGTTTGGACCACACCAGTATTTTGATGAACATCTCCAGTGCAACAAAAAAATGTTGACATTGGGGATAAGCAAGAATGCTATTGAGTTGAGAGAGATTAGAACAGATATCTCAAAAGTATTAATGGAAAGGTTAAAGAAAAAGCAGAGAGGGAAAAAAAAAAAAAAAAAGAAGTCTTTCAAAAGATGATTTTCCATTAAACTTCACTTGATTGTGGGGGGGAAAAATCCAGGCTATTAGTCTGCTGTGTTGGTTAATAGTTTTCCTTATTTTGAGAAAACAATGAAAACTAATGAGTTACATCCAGCAGCTTTAAAAAATGAATTACTGTGCATAATTCGGAAGCCCTTCCACCACATGCCTGCATGCAGTCCTTCTTTTAGTCAAGGTTTCAAATTAAGGTTATTATTTACGAGAAAAAGTTGGAGAGACATGAAGAGCTATAACAATCCCCCCAGACCATCAGTGGGGGAGAGCAGTTACGTTCAGAATGAATGGAAGACAGACTCCAGGCCAAATATTTAAACAGAGGTGCAAAGGATATACACACAGCAATCTGTACGCACCTGTCACTGCAAAATTCAACAGTCACACAATCGAAAGGGCATTTGTGTTCACAAATCAAGTAATTATATCCCTAACTATCCATCTGCATATGCAATTACTCAGTCTGTTGCACAGAAAAGCAGATTTTTGCAGGTGTTCCTTTACCATCTTTCCTTCAAAATCCAGTTGCCCTTTATGTCCCCAAATCTGGGCACATACCAGTCCTCTAATTGAATCTTCGTGGCACTGTGGTGAAGATCAAGTGTTATGTTTTCACAGCCCGCGTTCACATACAGAAGATTCTGTAATCTAATCAGGCTCCTGCTCCTTATTACCACTTAACTAATGGTTTAATGGGCTCCGTCTACACCTTGGTGTGAAAGGACATGCAATGTGCTTCCTAACTTCTTTGATGAATCTGGCCCTGGTTTTCTCTTGACACATTCTAGTTTTGCTCACAGACTTAACAATCTCAGCATTAAAATTCTCAGATGCCAAGTAAAGTAAAATAAACAGCATGTCAAAAGTAGAAGACAGAGAAAATGAGCATGTGTGTCTGAGGGCAGTGTCTTTAATCAGCTTTGCTGAATTTCGGAATCATTGAAATTCACATTGCAAAGCAGTTTTCTATACTCAGAACTTGTTAAACATTTTGTTCCGATTGATGCAAGTTGTACTTCTGTGCAGTTGTCTTACAAGGGAGAAATCAATAACCTCTTGGTGCTAGGGGCATCTAGGAACCAGTTCTCTCAATCTCAGACCTAAATTAATCTCAGATCCAGCTTTGTAGAACCCGAGAGCCGAACAGGATATCAGAAGGCATCAAGTTCAATACTGATCACAGAAATAAGAACCAAGATTCAAATAAGTGCAGAGGGGTCCAATATCTCAGAATGCATTTTAGGAATTGTCTCTGGAGCCTTCAGTCAGGTGACAGTATTTCTAACTTTCAGTTCTTCACTGTTGGAAGTTAATGTTCAGGTTCTGCTGTGTGCTCTTTCAGATGTCTTCCATTTTCCTCGATGTATGAACAATGGTAAGTCTATTGACAATAGCAGCAGTCATTCGCTATCCCAGGAAAGTGGAAAGTTGTGGGGTTAAACTTCATGCTTTCTTTCTTCCAGAAGCTTCTAAAGTATTTCTTATCTGTTCTCTTTGACCAATATTATACACAACCATGAAAACATCATTTTTTATGCCTAACTAAGATCCAGATTATTTTCTGCTTGCTGTGAATTAAACAAAGACGTTCACATAAAAACAAAATCAAAGGTAGTGGGGGCAGACAACCAGACCGAGTGCCTAGTGCTCAAATCCTCTGACTTCCTGCCTTCACACCAAGGACGGGACACTGCTGGCTCTGAATTCATACTGTTTGGCCAGCACAGAATCTTTGGAAATGCTCGAGTAGCAGGTGTGTCGTGCCTGCCTCGGCGGCCCATGCCCACCTCCTTCTACTGTCTGCTTCACTCACTGACATCACGTGCTTGAAGTTCAAAGTCAAGCGCATTTTCAAGGTCCTGCTCTAGACCCAGTAGTTACCACTGTGACCAAACTGCTAAGAGGCTAGGAGAAGGAGATGCGCACACACACCTTCTCCAAGGAAACGGACAAAAGCCATGAAAGGAAGCCAGAGCATCTCTGCTGACAGACCTACCAGTCTCTCAAAGATAACAGCTATTGTTTGGTGTTAAAGTCTCTGAGCTGTTCACTATGGCAAGCAGTATTTCCAAAGAAGAACACTGTTAGCATGAGTAGCACAGCTATTCTAGGAAATTGTCCTAAACAAAGTGAAAGGATTAGTGACTATTTGGAAAACGAGAAACTAGACACTACCACCAGCTAGCAAGGACTGGGGGAGAAAACACTCTGGGATTAAGTGAGCATTTTCTCAAGTTGTTTTCTACAGAATGTTCAACATGGGAGGTATCCCATGAGAAAAGAGCTCTCCGGTCAAAGTAGCTATATCACCCTCTTGCGTGGTTTACAAAGTATAATGCAAATTCACTCAGAATAAAATTTCTATAACAAGGTTTTAGAAAATGATAGTCTAAATTATTCGTTCAAAGGGTTAGATTTTTTTAATTTACCAAGGCTTGATTTGTGACCTAAGATGTGATCTATCTATCTTTCATGTACTTTTGAGAAAAAAACTGAAATCTACCATTATTGGATGAAATGCCCTATAGATATCAATTAGGTCCAACTGGTCCAATGTATTATTTAAAGCTTGTGTGTGTTTATTAATTTTCTGTCTGAATGATCTCTCCATTGGTGTGAGTGCGGTATTAAAGTCTCTCCACTATTATTATGTTACTGTTGATTTCCCCCATAATAGTTGTTAGCATTTGCCTTATGTATTGAGGTGTTCTTATGCTGGGTACATAAATATTTGTAATGTTAAAGCTTCTTCTTGGATTGTCCCCGTGACCATTATGTGGGTCCTTCCTTCTCCCTTGTAACGATCTTCATTTTAAAGTCTATTTTATCTCATACTATATGCACTGCTCCTCCCACTTTCTTCTGATTTCCATTTGCATGGACTGTCTTTCTTCAGGTCCCCACTTTCAGTCTGCATGTGTCCCTAGGTCTGAGGTGGATCTCTTGCAGACAGCATACGTAGGGGTCTTGTTTTTTTATCTGTTCAGCTAATCTGTGTCTTTTGGTTGGAGGTTTAGCCCATTTACATTTAAGGTGATTATTGATATGTATGCTCCTACTACCATTTACTTTATTGTTTTGGGCTTGTTTTTGTAGGCCTTGGAGTAATTGACATTTTAAATTACTGTTTTGTAAATTATAAAAACTATATTAAAAGCTAATCAATATAATAATAAAGGATAGACTTTAGTATTTAAGTGCCCCCTCCTAGATAATTCTTGAACACAGGAAAATGTGGGAAAATTAATCTATCATTTAATGTGTACATAATCATACTATTTAATTAAACCATTATAAATTAGTATCCATATCCAAAGATCAAAACTCCTTTGCTTCTACACAAAGGATGTGATAGTAATCCATATGGGAAAACCCCACCCCAATCTTGCCTGCAATTTCTGTGATCTTTTATTAAACTGGTCCCTAATCCAATTTTACCTCCCTAAGTTGATTGCCCTACACATTCATTAGCCCAAGTATAAACACATATACTTCATATATATACTGAAATAGTGTATGTTGGTGAAACCTAGAAACTCAGACTATTGCCACATATTGAACTTTGGATGAGACTTCATTTTGCAAATGCTTTCCTCATTTTTATGACTCTGCATTCACTCACCTATATTAAAATACTAAATTATATTTTTGACTTCTCTCCTTAGAATTGACAACAGTTTTTTTTTTAACTTCTTTGGCCAGAACATAGCAATTTATTTAAAACATTTATCATTGATTTTACAAACAAAAAAAGACTGGTCAGGAATACACAACCAGGCAGAAAAAGAAATAAGGTATTTTTTGCTAATGTAGGCTTGTCTCCAACTAATAAAGTAGCCACAAACTGTACATATATTCCATTTAGAGGAGAAAAAAGATATCCTGAATGAAAACCATGGAATCAGATGAAAGGTGGTTTAGACGCACGTAGGGAAAAAATGACCAGTGAGAATAAAGGGCCTTCTCAGCTAAATAGAGTCTTTTGAGATTAGTATTATGATTTAAGTCTACTTCAAAATGGTTTCAGCCTTATTAAAATTACATTAAAACTAGCCCTGATGCATTTGCATTTAAAGGGTTGCCTTACACTGCTTAGCCATCACTGAACTCAGTCCCCATTGATTTTACAGTATTAGGGCACTACAGTCAGACATTTTTCAGGATAAACAACAATAATACTCTAACAAAAGGGTTTAAGGATACCAGTCATCAGAAACATGAATAGGAGAAGGACATTTATTTGCAGAGAAGAACATAGTCACCTGCAACATGAAAACAACCCAGAGCAAGCTAGACAAGGGAATGATTATTCTCTCCATGTGATCCTTTCCAGGAGGACAACATTCAATACATTACACTTTTGTAAGAACATAAATGTTGAAAGGAACATAGAGATAATAAACTATTTTTTTATTTTAAATTGTCTCAGTTAAAGTTATTAACTTTGATCCTTTTAATCCTATATTAAGAAAAGAATATCTTATTTCAACATCTATAAAGATTTAAAACAGATTTTTAAAAAAATCTATAGAAAGCAACACAGCTCAAAGAAGTGAGTGTTGACTTTCATTCTAAAAGAAAATAAATGCATTCTTCAGCCTGGTTCTTTAATCATCAAGAGCTCAACTACAGGGCTACTGGTTTTATTATTTTAACAATTCAAAACCTGTTTGATTCAGATCATTAATTCATTTAAACCAACAGATGAGTTGCTTCAGTGTTTTTTGCTCCACGTGACTTTTCAAAAGCCTACACTTAAACAAGGGAATCTAAAACCTAAACCAAAGTCCCCACAGGCTTTTACTCCAAAGAAAGTAGAGAATACAAGAAAGTACTTGAGGTACAAAAGTTTGTAAGCTGATTCATCACTTATTTCTACTCTGAAATGTAGAATCGTTCAATTTTTTAATCTTGTCCTAAGCACACAGTAAATATGAAAGCATTTTGTAAGTTCAAAGTGTTACACAAAACTATTAGGATCATTTCATTATGAGAGAAGCTGAGCAAGTAGAAGATCTTATGGGAGTTAATTCTCTTTTACAATATAGTTATTAAACAGAAAATGTCAATGTAAAAATTCCCAGACTGAAAACAAATACAACTTTTAAGAAAAATATCTTCAGCAACAATCAAAATCAGTTGCTAAGATCTCATGCTTTTATTCATTATTTTCAATATCAACATGATCAATATGGCAAATACAAATGAAAAGGCCTGACAAAAATGGACAATCAATCAGATTAATTTTGTAGAAATAGCAGTATCAAAAAACTGTATTCTGGGCAGCAGTTTTTGTAACAGCAAAACAACCCAGACCTAAGAGAAAGTCATTTTACACTGCTCTTCTTTTTAACTGTGAAAATAAATGTATATTCATTAGAAATACATATTGTTGGATTTCTGAAGCGCTTGCATTATTCGGGACCTCCATTATGAGGAGGTGGGTGGTGAGGTCTATTTGTTTTTCATTCAAGCAGGAATCATCTGAGTTTCTCCCCTCGCTTCTCTTTCCCTTGCCGTGGGCACTAAGAGGTATCTGTGTGTCCTTTCTTCACCAGCTTTCCTTCCAGGGTTACAACCACAAGCCTACCACATGGTAATACACGTTTCTCAGAGAAATAAAACCCAGATTCAGTCAATGTAAAGGGGAGTAACAAAATCCCTACAGCCAAAGGCTTTAATGCAAGTCTGAGATGAAAACTAAACGCTCAAAGTTTTCCTACAGCTAACTCTGTTCATGGCTGCCAAGGAAAGAACCTAAATTCAAGTGCTTTATAATTGTTACAAATTGTGCCAAAGTACAGTGTGTTACAATAAATTATGAAGCTTATCTAAATTATAAAAGTAATTAAACTTTCCTCAGTTACTCATAATTCTGCCCTCCATAAATTTTCTCTTCATTGCATATTCAATAGCTATGTGTTCCAGTTCAACAAAAAACAACAGCAAAAAAACCACTAAAAAAAGAAAAAAAGATCTCCTTCCAAGAACGACCATGCACGTATAGGCATACAGCATATCTAAATTCCAGAAATGCATAAACAATTACTTTCAAGATCTTCAAATCATAGCAAATGTTAATAAAAATATTTATACTAGAAACAATTCTCTTAAAGCTTTTTTAAAGTTTTGTTTTCCTCTTATTATTCTAGACATTTGTTTAAACATGAGTTTTCTCCTCCATCCCAAGATTTCCTCCTACTACATGAAGCCATAAATCTTTGTTAGCATATTACTGTACAATCTGTTACAATAATAACAAAAATAATGAAAGCAACAGCAATCCAGTTATATGGTCCTTGCCATTTGCAAGGCCTTCCTTCTTCATGTGCTCCTGGTATATAAAGTATACAGGGGACCCATCCACTGCTGAAATGCAGCCTTCTAGGATGGAATGCAGTCGCTGTTCACAAAGTACATGGGGGCTGTAAAATTATTTTGAAAAATAAATCTGCTCAAAGCCACAAGGCAAAGTTTGTGTGTGTGGAGGGGGCACACAGGGTTTGGTACCATTTCCTAGTCTAAGTTGAAAGGAAAACCCAAAATGGCATCTTGATGATAGTAAGGACAGAATCTCTTCTCAAAAGTTTCCCCCACATTCCCAGGAGGAGCAAATCAGCCAAGCAGGTGGGTAAGTGATGAAGGAAACCCTTGTTCTATTATAAATATCTTCAATAATTAGCTGGCATGATGAACAAATTAAGCAGCGGCACATAGGCTGAAGCCCGAATTGGTAAAAAAGTTTCCCAGGATTTAGTTTGATTTTTTTTTTTTTTGTTTGGGTACCTGGTTTCTCAATCCTAAATCAGGCACTTCTATTTCGGTATCTATTCCCATTTCATGAAAACATTTATTTTATCAACAGAAAAGGAAATGAGTTTGAATAAGATCTATTTATGCAATTACCATATCTAATAGCCAATTATGTGTCCTTACATGAACAGATAAATAATATATGCACATACATTTATCAATCTTGTCTGAGAGGAAAAGAAGAGAGAAGAAATTAAAAGAAGAGCAAACTATTATATAGTGCATGCAGTTTTCATTACTTCATATTTGCATAAGGGAATGCAATATTTGTCTTCAATAAAGCTACAAATTACAAACATTTGCCTTAGATTTTTTTTTTGAAACCAAACTAAAATATACAAGATATTAACCATATCATTCAACCTGGTGGTTATATCTGTCGTAACTATTTCCCTTATTTCCCTTATTTAGTAAAATAGAAGGAGGGGAAATATTAAACATAATGCTACTACAATAGCAATTATTTTAACATTAAACTTAACCGCTCTTTAAAAGAACACCACATAATGTGAGGTGGAAAGGGGTGACTCCCGAGACGTCAATGTGAGAATAGGACCAGGATGTGTCACACTTCTGAGGACCCAAAACTAAAGCCAGGGGAAACTGGAAGAGAAGAAGACAGTCTGACATTCACATGAATACCAAATTAATTCATTATGATCAGTGCTACTACAATGAACACAAAATTAATCCATCACAGTGGAATAACGAAAGCACTACCCACTTGTTACAGCTACTGACAAAATACAATGGGGCGACCCTCCTCCACCGAGTGACACACGTGGCCATGGGCACTGCCAGCAAGTCGGTCACACGAAAGTGCTGCCTCCGCTGGGCGTCTACCAAGATACCTCTGCAAGGAGGCTCTCTGTCACAGTTAACGAAGCAAAAGATGGAAAAACCTAACTTGCTGATGGTTCCCCTGACCTCAGCTGCTGCAGCCCAGCTCTGAGACTGGGGTGAGGCAAGGCAAGCAATATACAGTGATATTTAAGGAGACAGACATGCTCAGGGTCCTGCAAGAACTGACCTTCCCCTTGCCTGACCTTGACAGTGGGCCTTCCAGCCCTACACAGGCTACAAGCCTAGACGCTAAGGCATGACCATCTCCCATAACCAGAGGTGCAGGGCTTCTGCTACCCAGAGGAGACCAGACGGAGTCCTCACTCCTGCTAGCGTAACAGCCTAAGTCTCTGAGGAAATCTCTTTGAACCTCATGTCCTTAGTAGCTGAGTTGTGGCTGACTCTTTGAGACCCTGTGGACTGTTGCCTGCCCAAGGTCCTCTGTCCATGGAATTTTCCAGGCAAGAATACTGGGGTGGGTTGCCATTTTCTTCTCCAGGGGATCTTCCTGACCCAGGGACCGAATCCAAGTCTCCTGCATCTCCTGCGTTGGCAGGTGGATTCTTTTACCACGGAGCCACCTGGGAAGCTCTTCGAGAATCAGGAAAGACTTAAATAACACCATTGGGTGGCTGAGAAGTATAGTTCTCTTGTACCAGTCTGCAAGATGATTCTTCCTCCTTCCCTTGAAATGGGGAAAGCACTTTTCTTCATCTTCAATCACCGGCTGATCTCAGACCTCACATAGAACAGGTCCAAGACATACTTGTAGCAATCAAAGTAAGCAAAGACTCCAAGTTTATGTTACAACCTGCTGAAGAGGAAATCTGTTTATTCAGGACTGCTATACAGGAAAACTGTTATTTTCCTTGGAGCATACCAGGGACTCAATAGAATGGATACTCTCCTTTGCTGAACTGCTAACCTGCTCTTCTTCCTTCTTCCTTGGCCTTCATGGCCAAGGTGCGAACGTTATACCAACACATCTGCACATCACAGAGGCAGTGCTCAGGCAGGAAGGAATGGGAACGCTCCACAACACGAGAGCAAAGCGTTCCGTTCCCATCTGAGGACAGGGCACCAATAAATGATGGAAGCCTCAAGAGCGACAAAAACTTCAGTTGTGTGTATATGGTTGGAGCCGGGGGTACAGAGAGTGGTTTTACACAGGGTAAGGCACCTTGTAAAAGAAAACTAGAAAGGTCCTCTGTAGCTATCCCTGTAAACAGCTCTGTCTGTTTAAATAGGACAGAACTTCTTAAACTTGACTCTACATTAGAGTCACCTAGAGAGGTTTTAACATGACCACCACCGGCCACCCCCATTTAATTGGGGGTGGAGTCAAGCATCAGCGTTTTTCCAGGTCCCCAGGTAACGGTAACACACAGCCAGGACTGCAAACCACGGAGAAGGAGGCCAGATGGCCATAGATCAGGTACGTGGGGAAAAAGAGCTTTACCCTGAGGGGACACAAATCAGCGAGGGCGTCCTCAAGCTTGGCTGGCTATCAGAATCCCAATGGGACCTTTTATTAAAATACAGACGCCCAGGCCCAACCCCAAACCTACGAAATCAGAATCCCAAGAAATGAGGTTCCATCAGAATGTTCTGTGCATTAAAAAAAAAAAAAGAACATAAAAAAAACACCTTTAAGTTCATTTTGACTGTCAACAGAAGCTGAGAACCGCTGGCCAGGACAAACCTCAGAAGTTCCCAGCCCTGACTTGGTTGGTTTCCAACATAACGCTTCACGTAGAGACGGATGTTAGCCTGGAATGAGGGATGGCAGGGGGGACGGGTGGAGGAGGGGAGCAGTATTTAAGAAAAAAATAAAGAGAAAAGAAATTTAAGTGTCCTCCAAGCACCCACAAGTCTGCTTCTTAAAGTGCTGGTAATGAGCAAAAAGACCAATGAAACTAAATTTTGTACCAGTTCATTTCAGCACATCCTGTTTATACGACTATTTAATGAGTCATTCAGCCAGGATGATTTTCTGTCTGAATATGTTAATTGCCATTTTTTTCATAGCTCTCTATTAAACAGTACAGATAAAATAGGCATGCTCATGATTTGAAGCCCTATCAGCCATTTACCCTCAGAGGAGCGGGCAACAGGAGTAAATAAGGGGGAGCATTTTTTTTTTTAGTGTTTAATTCTTTTAACATATACTGGCATTTGGGACCCCACTTCAATTCAAAAGCATATGTTAGAGTTAGCATTAAAGTGAAAATGAAATGAGCTGGTTATCTCCCATATGCCACTGGCTTCTCTGTATCGCAAAGAATTAGCTCAAATAACAGGACAGCAGTGTGGAGCCTCTTGCTGGTAAATTCCCCCACTTTTAGTAGGTAAGTATAAATATTTGGGAAAAGGCAAGAGAGACAAAGAGAAGTGCAGAACTTCTGACTCACGGTGGTATTCATGTAAGAGCAGCTCACAAACAAGCTAAGCACAAGTCAATGTGGAATGATTATCATCAGCAAGGAAGAGGCCTGCACCATCCAGGAAATGGGTAGAAGGTCTAGTTAATACTTTTTGAATTATGTTTAATGAGTGATTAAGAGAATTCATTGTGAGAGCTCACGGACCCCCTCAAAGAAAGCAGAATTTTCAAATGTAAATTCAGAAACAACGTCAAGGCTAGAAGTGAAGTAGAAACCATCAGTTAAAAAAAAAAATCATATTTTCATTCCCATCATTACTTAATAAATCAAACCACTCTTAATATTCATTTAGCATTTATGCAGTTTCCAGTGCCTTAATTTTAATTTTAAGCATTTACATTAAACAAATTACATATCATTATACTGCATTTGGAAGAGAAAAAAAAAAAAAAACACACAATAAACCTTCAGGCTGTGACAACATATTTTACCCTGAACCGCTTTGTTTACAAATATTAAGTGGTCAAATTAATAGCATTCTCCATGGCTTTTTGGCATCTAAAATTTTTCATAAATGAAAATAAAGGAACCAGAGATGAAACTCCAGTGGCAAAGGTTTATTGGTCTTTGTACCTCATTAAAGGGACTTTATAAATCACGTTTGTTCTTTTGAGTAGCAACTAACACTGGTGCAAAGGACAGCATGGGTTTTAAAAGAGATAGATATGACCTAGAGGGAACACATTTTACCGCAGTGAAATAAACTAAGGAAACAGTTTGCAGATTAAAAACCCCTTGAAAGGAAGCATCATCTTTGGGAGAGGGAAAAAAAAGAAATCTTCGCTGAGGAAAACAGTTGGAAACAGGAAGCTTTGGGGATTTCATCCTGCAGGTTTTGATTGCTCCGCCAACCCGTATCATGAAAAGGCAAAGGAGGGGACTTCCACTGCACCTCCTTTCAACAGGAGGAGGAACAGGCTTTGTGGATCATGAGCGATCCCGTCCAGAAGATGCCGGCCCCGATCACACAAACTCTAACAATGACGTGGAGAAAAAGGGAGCTGGCCAGGGATAAGTAGAAACTCAAAGATAGCGTTTTATAGGTTTGACAACGAAAGGAGACTGTCCACGAAAACCTGTTTCACTTAGCAAATTTCATGTGAATTTTCAATCCCCTACGTGAAAAAAACTGACCAAAACAGACCAATTTTGATAAGTTTCCTTTTCTCTATACTATTGTTTCATCTTTTTTCTCATGATGGAGAAAAGGAGCTAGATGTCATGAATCTTTCACCAGGGTCCTCCCACAACACCTTATGACCTTAAAGTTACTGAATTCTAGGACATTTGCACTATTTCTAGATATCTGAAGTCTTTAGACTTATCTATTGGGCATCACATATAGATATTTGCCCACTGGTACCTTAAAATATTTTTATTAAGCTTACTGTGACATTTAAAGGACAATGTAGTACAGTAAAGGGAGCTCGGATTAGAAATTTACACCATCCTTGGTAACTAGGAAAAAAGAGCAGCTCAATGAACAGACCAAACCAACCTAAAACACCCAACTCATAATTTACTCTTTGTTGCTATTTTAGGGTGCCTTTTAAAGCCGGGATCACAAAGCCAGACAATACAGGGAAATGTAAACATAAACTCTGACTTTGAAATACACAGCCAATGGCACTGTAATAGCACTCTATGACATCCCATATTTTACACAAAGACAACGATTCTCATGCAATTCAAAGAAAGGAACTTACATGCAAGTTACATACAAGTTAAGGAACTAACTCATTCTTTTTTCTAAAGCTATTTAATAGAAAGATGTCATAGCATAAGAGGTTTCACATAGGGTACACAAAATGAATATTAACAAATATTAACTTCCTCTTAACAGACAGCTTGAAAGAAGGTATCTTCAGATATTCAACCTTAAAAGTGGAATACTCTGATTCCATGGTAACGTTCCAATTTCTAAAAAATGTCTACTGTTGACACTTGGTATGTGCCAGCTCCTTACCAATAGATATTAGCTACCTTTGATTTATCCATATTCATTCTGAATGTCTGTTATTTGAACTAGTTTAGTTACTAGGGAAGCACAGTATGACTGTGAGACTCCTCATGTCAGATGATCCTAACTGACTATGCCTCTAAAATTAGAGTGATCCTCACTGACAGAAGGAAAGAAAATTTAGAGTATTTGTGTCAAATTTTGAAGATCCATTTCCTAGTCAGACAAAATACAATGGACATCAAAAACAGAAAATGTTTATTATCATGCATTGCTGGATTCCAAGTTAGAAAGGCATGGATTCAGTCTGTGTTTTGGTCTTTTGGGCAATGTCACCTTCACCGTCTTCAACAGCACCACCAGCCCTCTTCCACACTCACGGATGGGATTTTCCCTACTATTTCATCCATTTTCAAAAGCAGCCTCCGAGAACAGAGCAGGCGTTTTCCTCCTTCTAGGCCAGGTGAGCGGAGAAGGCAATGGCACCCCACTCCAGTCCTCTTGCCTGGAAAATCCCATGGACGGAGGAGCCTGGTGGGCTGCAGTCCATGGGGTTGCGAAGAGTTGGACACGACTGAGCGACTTCACTTTCACTTTTCACTTTCATGTTTTGGAGAAGGAAATGGCAGCCCACTCCAGTGTTCTTGCCTGGAGAATCCCAGGGACGGGGTCGCACAGAGTCGGACACGACTGAAGCGACTTAGCAGCAGCAGGCCAGGTGAGTAAAGGGAGCCCAAGAGGGTACCTACCCTAAGGTCGCAGAGCTGTGAGCAATGGTGTCTAGGTCTCTGGCAGAGCGCCTGTGGGTCTCCAAGAATAACAACCCAACCCTGATCCACGGTTCCACAGCACCACGGACTCAAGGGGCAAGAATCCGCGCACGCTCCAGGAGGTGCTGAAGGACAGTGGAGCCTGGCATGCTGTAGTCCGCGGGGTTGCAAAGAGTGGGCCACGACTTAAGAGACTGAACAACAGCTGACCCACGACCCCCACCAACACCGAGAAAGTAACCAGCACAAGTAACACCGCTGTCGCGTCCCACTACAGACTTGTAGTTACAGCCCAGCACGCTCCGGGAAACTGAGTTTTGTGAGGCTAGAACAGTAGTAAGGCCTTTCGGATTTAAAACACACAGCAGGGAGTAAGGAACGACACAGTCAACTTGTCTCTGAAATCCACTGTAATTCTCTAAGGCGGTCTCCCAGCCTCTGCCCCTCTGAATGTGTGTTCATCCCACCACACGGACTAGGAGGTACAAGCAAGCATGAGGCAGCAAGGCCACTGTCAAGAAGGTTAGGTTTGAATTCACAAATGCTGCTCCCATGAAGTTGTTAAAACGGTAAGAAATACAGACATGGGAGCAAAGGCACCTCATATCCCTTGAGCACATATGGGAACAAATGTCCAAGCTTAACCATGTCCAAGCTTAACTCTTTGAAACCTTACAACAATTACGTGAAGATGGAAACTGAGCCTAGGAAGAAATTATGACTTTTGCCTAAGGTTCCACAAATGAGTGTTTCTAAGAGCTGAAATTGATGACCAGGCATAAATATAGAGTACACGCATTTTTATACAATTTCATACTGACTCCCTTAAAGAAGAGTAAACCAAGCCAGGAAACTTTGAAATTGCATAAGAGAAATTCAGAAGTGTTAATGCATTGAGAAGGACTGATTATTTCTCTGTACAAAGAGTGGCAGTTACTAATAATTTTTACAGTTATCAGGCTCTCTAATGAAAAGAAATGCTACTAACATTTGAATAAAAACAACAAAACGTTTTAATCACTAGTTATAAGTGTAAATACTATGTTTCTTCAACACTTTAGAAAAAATGATTACATTATAAACAGTTTAATCTTTCTGTTACAATTTCAACACACCTAGGCTTTGATTTAGAGACATACTGGATGAGGCAAATCACTTTACCCCTCAAAACAGGTATTAATACCAAGAGAAACCATCAAAAGGTACAAACTTCCCTGGTGTCTCAGATGATAAAATCTGCCTGCAATGCAGAGCAGGTTTGGTCTCCAGGTCAGGAAGATCCCCTGGAGAAAGAAATGGCAACCCATTCCACTGTTCTTGCCTGGAGAATTCCACGGACAGAGGAGCTGGGCTTCGACCATGGGCTGGCATGGGGTCGCAAAAGAGTTCGACACGACTTAGAGACTAAACAACAACAACAAGATATATAAAACAGACAACCAACAATGTTATATTCCTAAAAGAATATAAATACAGTAAAGAAAATACATAAATTACTTTTAAAAAAATTAAATAGATGAGGCAAAGCACTGTACTGCCAAACATTGATGTCAATACCAAAAGCACACAAAAAATAAACTGACAGAGCTACACAATTCCTACACGTGTCCTCACTGCTCCAGTCTGCATCCAGTCTGTACACTACACACACCCTATCGGCGTGCAGCACGCCCTCCTGGCCTCTGATTTGTTCTACTTGCAAAATGAATCACAACTTTAAAAATCAAGCAAAGTATTCTAACAAAATAGACACCCTCTTCCATATTTGGCAGGAAGCCCCTAATTCAAACCGTCCAAGCCTCCCCCAAGAACAGGCAATTATAAGGTGCAGAAAGGCAATGTCTTTAAAACAACATGCTAATCCTAATATTAGTACCTTGAAAAAGGAAAACTGCCAAGATGTTGGAATAATGCCCAGTTATCCATCTTACCTACAGCAATAAAACTGTCCTATAAATGTGAACAAGACAGTTAGGATACATTCTGGGGTTCGCTTATTGGCCTTTTTTTCCACCTCCTCATTCCCTAGGAGGACAAGCCTGACCTATGGAGGCAAAACACAGCAGATGGTAACCCAGCCCGGTAACAAGAGCACTTAGTCAATCCAAATAATTCACACAAAAATGGAGCAAGATGTTCAATGATTTATGGCCCCAATTTCACTAGATAATTATGGAACCTTACTCTCCTACAAAGCCACCCTTTTACTGTAATATGCTGGATAGCTAAAATGTCTAAAAAAAACCATATTATTGATAATAAACTAATAATTGCTATATAATTATTAGTAATATAACAAGAATTATTACTATGGCTAACACTCCAAGCACTCTTTTTAAATTTGAGTATGGTTGATTTACAATGTTGTATCAGTTTCTTATGTACTGCAGAGTGATTCAGTTATATATGTATGTGCATATACCCTTTTTCAGACTCTTTTCTATTATACATTATTACAAGATACTGAATATAACTCCCTGTATTATACAAAATGTCCTTGTTATTTATCTATTTTATATACAGTAGCTGTGTATCTGTTAATCCCAAGCTCCTGATTTATCCCTCTTCCCTCTTTCCCCTTTAGTAACCATAAATTTGTTTTCTATGTCTGGTCTATTTTTGTTTCCTAAATAAGTTCACTTGTATCATTTTTTTAGATTCCACACATACACAATATCATACAATATTTGTCTTTCTCTGAGTTACTTCACTTAGTATGACAATCTCTAGATCCAACCATTTGCTGCAAATGGCACTATTTCATTCTTTTGTCTGTGGTGAGTGATATTCCATTGTGTGTATGTAGACACATCACATCTTCTCTATCCATTCAACTAGGACAAGTAGGTTGCTTCCATATTTTATGCCAGAACTCCTAAATAACTTACAGAAATAACTTCAATGATCTTCACAGCAATTCTATGAAATTATTACCACCTTGGTACAGATAAGGAAACTGAGAAATGGCAACCAGAACAAGGAACCATGACTTGATGGAGAACCAGGCTTCAAACCCAGGATACAGAGATCTGGTCCATGAGCTTAGCCTCAATGGTGACATGAGAGCAGCTTTCGTCTAAAGGTTATTACAAAAATAAAATGCCTCTACACTGAGAGATAATTAGACCTGAATTCAGCTGGCCGGAGTTCGAGATCCGGCTGTTCAGTACCTAAGCTCCACAGAGACATTTGTCTGAGGAGCAGGGCTTTTCAACTGTGAGATGAAGGCGTGACGTGAGGCTAGAAAGCTTGTTCTTCAAGTTTTAAAGACTTCCGACTCTGAGGAGAAATCCTTAAACCTCAGTTATATTTGAAGACCAGATCATTTTTTTTATCATTGTTCCAGATCTAGAAATACTGATCACTGACAGCAGAAATCAAACAGTGGCAGTTTTCTCTCTGGTTCAATGATCCTCGGCCCACATGACTGACATAAAATAGCACTTCCTCTCTGCTGAGATTAAGCTACTTTCTAATAAGCGGAACGCCAACAAACCCAGGAGGAGCTGTGACTGTAACTTTCCACTTCCAGGTAAAATCAGACATTTGGGATGGAAAAAAAAAAAAAAAATTCAGGAATCCTCTGACCAACTTTCTGATTCTAAAACCGCTTTTTATTTCCACAAGATAAAGGCAAGTGTACAATGGAAAAACATCCAGCTATACTAGTGCACACATTAAAATGCCCCCCACTACATCTATCCATACACACACACACACACACACACCATACAAAGACATTTCCACAGGCATGTCTGCACTCCCAATTATTCTACATGATTATCTTTTTTCCTTACCAAAGACTTAGGTACTTTTTCTGTGCCGTTCTGCAGCAAGTTAATAGGCAACTGCACATGTGGATGTAAAGAAGCAAGCATCTTTTTAGAAACTATTTATATTTTATTTATTTTTTGGCCACAACTCATGACACGTGGGATATTCCCCAGACAAAAGATCGAACCCATGCCAAAACATAGAGTCTTAACCACTGGACCACCAGGGAAGTCCAGAAGGGTGTATCTTTACACCGCCAGGCAACAACAATGGTGGCAACCACTGAATTCCAGCCTAAGCAGAAATATTGGTGGATGGAGGTGGAGGCAGGCGGGAGATTTGGGGTGCACTGTCTATGTTGAGGGAACTTATCCAGTAACAGACGGGGCTCAAGGGTTAGGGCGGATGAGCCTCTCCAGCCCCTGAAAGTTATCCAGGCTGAGCTTGCCCCACTGATGGAGGAACTGACCCACATGACTCAGAAATGACTAAAACAAAGAGAAAATGCCGATGCAAACTTGTGGCCGAGAAGTCCCCCCTCAAGCTGACGCTCACCTGGAGCAAAAGACCCATGGGGCTCAGAACGGTCTCCTGACCAGCGGCAAGGGAACAAGGTGGGTGGAGGACTGTACCCCCAACACAGTACACCCCCAAACCTTCTTCCATGCCCCCTAACAAATGCCTCTCAATCCCCTTATTATTTGACATGTTGAACTGCAAACTGATTTAAAGTAAAACTAAAAGCATCCTTAGCAAAAGGTCCTCCTCAGCTTGATCTGTAACACAGTCAAAGTCAAAGTCAAGCCAGCAGGCTTACTAAGGAAACTGTCTAGGAGCCACCTTCCCAACTCTTATTACGAGACTGCCACTCCTAAATCTTCCTAGTTAGAGCAGTTCCACCACCACCACTTCTGAGGATGATTTCTGAAAGTCAGTATTTTGCTGGATTTTCCAATGTAATTATTATTTCCAATAATAACTGAGTAACTGCCCCCTTGTATCTTTCCTTTCTAAAGCTGAGGGTGCTAAGAGCTTGAAACTACTTTTGAGCAGTTACTATGAGCTAAACACTGTTCTAAATGCTTCACATGTATCAACTCATTCTCACCACCTTGTATTAATACATACTTGTATTATCCTAATTTTACAGAGAAATTGTGTAAACTGTTTTTCCAAGTTTCAGGAAGCCAGTAGAAGAGCTGAGATTTAAGGCCAGAGTCCATGTTGGAAAGCCCACCTTTCCCAGCTTACATTTACTCTCTCATTTTAAAATGCCAGAAATCTGTATAGTAAATACTGTTGCTGTGCATACCCTTTTATTCCTGGGAACACTTAATAACGAACAGCCAGTAACAAAACTGCAATGCATGCTAGATGCAAGAAAAAAATGTCATTTCATAATCCCTATAAGAGATTTGCTTACTTCTAAAAAATGATGTGCTGACTTATAAAAAATCCAAACAAAATTTAAATTGCATTTTGATTAACTGTTAAAACACATGATCTGAAATAAAAGAGTAAATGGGCTTCCCAGGTGGCGCTAGTGGTACAGAACCTGCCTGCCAATATAGGAGACCCAAGAGATACAGGGTGGGCAAGAAACGCTAGAGGAGGGCACGGCAACCCACTCCAGTATTCTTGCCTGGAGAATCTCATGGACAAAAGGAGTCTGGTGGGCTACAGTCCATGAGGTCGCACAGAGTCGGATACGAATGAAGCGACTCTGCACACACACATGCAAAAGAGCAAATATTCTCTCAAAAATTGTAGCAAGACTCTGCATGGTATTAAATCTTAATGTATTTTTTAAACAGGAAGACTACTCTGTTTCTGAGTTCGACAAATTGCTGACCTTAAATATTTCACACCAAAAATTAGGTAAATTGAAATTAGAATATACATATATGTGTCTTATTTCTACAAGTACTCAAGTAACACTAAGAATGGTCTGTCACTTACTATCCCCACAGATTATGGATTTGCTAAAGCAACGTAACATATAGGGCACATTTTTAAGTCATTTTACTGCAGGACTAAGACATCCAAAGTCTTTATATTATCTAAATTATCCTCTGCTAAAACTACAGCTACCTAAAAGCAAGCAAGAAAAGAAACCAAACATACAAGTGTTATAGACACACACACGCACACACGTGTAGACATGTGCCCCCATCACCACCATAACACACCTGGTCCAAATGCTACTCCTACCACTGATTTTTTTCAGCTTTGCCAGCAGAGCGTGTGAAAGCCCTCAGAATTATAAACCAAACTGAGGTTCTCCTTCAAAACTGAAGAGCTGAGAGAATGATGACTTCTTGAAAACAGTTTAAAGGCATTTCAGGTCATCAGGGGCAAAATCTCAAACGGCTTCATGTGAATCCAAAAAGACTGCCCCCAAATCCTCAGGCCCTTTGCAGTAGAACAATAGAGGGTTATCTCCAAGTTAATATCATTCCTCAATATCCTGACTCAGAAGCATCTCTGGACCCTCAGATACCATGTAAACATGTCTCCCATAGGAATTCCTGTGAATCAGACACTCCTGGGGTCTGAGTCAAAATAAAAGGAAAAGGAGGGGGGTTGAGAAAATCATGGGAAGTTAAAACATTGGGACTCCTGCCACGGAAATTCCTTTGGTGATCAGACCCTGTCTTTCCCCTGAAACATAACTTTGAAGGGTATGAAATAACAATTTTCTTTGGAATTTTTCATACATTACAATGACTGGGGGGAAAAATATTTATCTAAAGCAATCATCCTAAGGAATAACAAGGAGAAATGAAAGCAAAACCAGACTTGAACGAACACAAGCCTCCCACTTTGTCACACTATTTTTCTCTTTCACGTTTGTCTTCTTTAAATTTCTACTAGACAAAAGTCAAGTCTCCTCTCAATGCACGGTCAGTCAGTGAATAAGACTGACAGCAATCATAAGTGACTCAGAGTTCAGAGGACAAAGTCATAACCTAAAACTCCACATATAGCCCTCAGCCTGCCCCAAAGACTGAGTCACAACAGAAGACCAAAGGAGATTTTCATTCCGGTATTTCTCTGTATAGAGAAAGTTATGACACTCAGGCATTTTGACAGACACAACCAAAAAAAAAAAGAAAAAAGAAAAAGTTAGAGCTTAAAAAAAGCAGAAATACTTAAAATATTTCCCACTACTTTCTCATGCATAGGTGTACAATGACAAGAGATTTTAAAAACATTTCAAAGCACTACATGAATTTCTTATTCTAAACCAGGCATTTCACACTGCAAATCTTTCCAACTGGTCTCAGACATAAATGTCCAGTGAGTCAACTTTTAAGATCATTCAGAAGTCGCTAGATCCAGCTTTTTAACTGCAGACTAGGCTTTCAACATAAAGTTACGTAAATATTTACCTCCCTTTTCCTTTACCACATGAATTAAGAAGGAATAAACTGCCCTACCACAGCCAATGATTAAAGCTCTAACATACACTTTGAAAACTCCTGAACTGGATATGGATATCCTGAAAGATATCCATGTCACAGGTCTATCTTTCAAGCAGCCTTTTCTGTTACTCCTCTTGGCTGCGTGGAAACAGAGCAGGAGTTAATGGTGATGGCAGATTTTCATTTATTTGTATATATCAGTCAATAGAAGGGGAAATGATATTGGCTGTGTGTTTATAAGCAACATTAGAAATCTGAACAATAGCAGACCCTTACTGAAACAAAAATAAAATATGAGTCAACAAGATCCTTGCCAAACAGAGGTCTCAGGACAGCCTTGCTCAGCCTTCTGGGAATCCCACTCCAATAAGCACAATAAAAGCAGGACGTGCCTCATTTCCTTCAACCACTCAACATGCCTCTCTTGGAGATGTTTGTAAATTTCCTTCCTCTACGCATCAGGCTGGCAAACTGTCGTCATTTCTTTGGGGTAATAATATCCTGTTGATGTCTGGGTAGATCTGTTTTTGAGTGTTTCCTCCACACAACACATATATACTTTGAATATTATTTTTCAACACAAAGCAGTAAATTGTTTTTCAACATATCTGAACACAGTTCGGCAAGGTATGATTTGATTCGAAGTAATGAAGGGCAGGGATTTTAATAAAATGCTAGTTTTTCTTTGGGATTTACAACCTAGATTTAGGTAATAAAGTAACTCCAACAGTAAAAAGCCATTCTCCGCTTTCTTGTGAAACTGAAAATATTTACCTATACTGGTTTATTAATGTAAATGTTTTCATTCAGTGCCTATGCTGGAGTTTGGAAATTTCAGGCAGCGAAAGAGCAGCTTTACCACTAAAAATCTCACTTATGAAAGTGGCAACTTTTATTTTACTGCATATACAAATTGCATTAGGCACTTTTAAAACAACGTTCTAAACACATTCCAGAAGAAGGTTAAATATACTATAAATTCAAATACAATGAGGGCTTTAAAACTTTTACCTAAATAAATGATTTTTTTCAAAATTTAAAAATGTAGACCTGAGAGTGTATTTCTTAGACAAATAATTTTTACCTAAACTAAATAATTCCAGACAGAATTACATTTCTCAACAAAGTTACATGATGTAAAGGGAAAAAATTATACAGAGAGACGGCTTTGAAAAATAATACTCAAAAAATAAACTAAGACTAACTCTTCAACTAACATAATTTGCACTTAGGCAGACATTCTGGTTCCAAAGACAGCAAAAGCTGATTTATGAAATACTAAAAGTAATTGATCATCGCTGCAAAGCATTAGATACGAAGCTAAATTAAATGGCATGTACCATTCACTGCAATTCCAGATAACACCTTATTTAGCACATGAAATAAGAATCATGAACATGAAAAATGTCCAATGTCATTAATAATTCAGGAAATACCAATTTTAAAAAGAACACAATCAGATACCATTTTCAGTTACCAAATTAATAAGATGAAAATAATGCGAATTGGCACAGCCTATGGACAGCAATTTGGCAAGATACATAAAGAGCCTTTCACCTAATAATTCCCTAGGAAACTATCCTAATAATATCTCTACAAATGACAACAAGTATTTATTTATAAGGGTGTTCAGGACAGTGGTCAACAGAAACTGTTTAAATAAATTATGGAAAACTCATATGATGGAATATTATGCTGCCTTTAAAAGATTGTGCTCTCAAAAATGTTCAAGTACGCTGAAAAATGCTCATGGTAATATGGTAAAAGAACCTAAAAAAGAGTGTATGTATGTATTTTTATAAGAGACTCACTTTGATGTATATGTGAAACTAACCCAACATTGTAAATCAATTATACCCCAATAAAAATTTTTAAAAAAGAAAATGCTCATGATAAAATGCTAAGTTAAAAAGAAATACACAAATTTCACTGTAAGTTTCTAAAAGCTAAGAAAGACTAGACTCTTCAAAAAAATAGCACTGAATATCTATCTCCACAATGAGGATATATTTTTAACCAAAAGAAACTAAATAAAGTCTATATATGTACACATCTGTGTATATGTGTATACATGGATATATACAGTCCCTAACATCAAGATCCTCATAATTTATCACTCAAACTAAATTCAAGCTCGGTTGGGGAGTGTAATACATAGGTGATTCAGAAACGGCAGAAAGTTAGTAACTGTCAAAATTGTACAATGCACACATGAACGTTTATTCTACCACTACTCTGTTTACTACCACTACATGTTTAAAATTTCTTCAAATAATTTCAAAATAATAATTTTAGCAATAATTAAAAGGCATGGAGGGGCTTTCCTGGAGGTCCAGTGGTTAAGAATTCACCCTCCTCGGCTGGGGGTACAGGTTCAAACTCTGGCTGGGAAGCCAAGATTCTAGGTGCCTCAAGGCCAAAAAACCAGAATATAAACAACAGAAGCAATACTGTAACAAATTCAATAAAAAGACTTAAAAATTTTTTTGCTGTTCAGTCGCTAAGTCGTGTCCACATCAAAAATAAAAATAAAATAAAAAGCATGAAATATGTAATGTGTCCTGAGACGTAGATTAATAAATAATATAAAAGTTCAGAGATGTGAAAAATCATATCCGGAAGAGGTACTGGCAAGTCTTTGAACAGCTAATAAGATTCAGTAGGTAAACTAGGTGCTTGAGGGTAGAAGTGAGTGTGAGGATCAGAGCATTAGAAAGGCCAGCAGCCTGGAGCACCAGGCCAGGGAGTAACCGGCAACCAACTCACGGAACCTAACTGCTGCTCTCACGTTGGATAAAACCCCCGTAGCGGGTAAGGAGGCATCACCTCCTGGATGTCAACTAGACTGTGACTCCCCCAGGGACTCAGCATTCTGCATATACAAATGTTCACCTGCCATGAAGGGGCTAAGGAGGCATCACTGACCAGTGCAGACTGCTGGCTCCACCCTTGCTCACTGAAGTAAATCTATTCCTTCTACTGGTAGGTGATTCCTGGGTAATTCCCGTGGATTCTTTATTCTCACTGGACAAAACCTCTCTGAGATTTAGGCATGATGAAGGACAGAAGACAAAGAGCTGGTTTTTCAAATACTGTACTCATGCCTTAACCTCCCCAGCTCTCAGCCATTTTTTTTTTAAACATCAGTAGCCCATCTCCATACAAATGTCCAATTTTGCAACACTTTAGGTACCACAATGTCTATGTGAATGAATCAGAATTTGCATTACCAGATAGTGAAAGAATCTAGTTTCCCAACCAATATTTATTTTTAGGAGAAAAAAAATTTTTGATGGACATGGCTTCTTATAATTTCTTCCATAAATATCTAACTACTCTCAAAGCCAGCATTTAGACTACAAATGCACCCTTCAGTTTGTGAACGAAAATCTGCATGACTTCCAACAATAAATTTGGAAAATGTGATAAGCTGTAATGGCTAACAGATATGATTCTGCTTTCTCCTGTTGTTAGAAAAAGCTACTTGTTCCTGAAGTAACACTTCAAAACACAAATATTTTAAAAATTTTAAAACAGATCCACACATTTGCTAATTCTCTCTCTTCCTTATACAACATTCCCGAAAATCATTCTGTTGTCTTTGAAAACATGTATGTGTGAAAGTTTGAGGCCAGGCAGCCAACATTACTGGTAGCCCCTGTTAATGCTAATTGAGTTAACATAAACATGTAAATCCCCTTTTACAGATGCCTGGCTTTTCCTTTATCCAAAACCAAACTCTAATCTGCAAAGATAAGTAAGATTTATGTTCTTGATTTGCTTTGCATGTAAATTCTTTCGAATAGATAAGCTCTTGATATGTATTCCTCTTCTGAAAGATCAAAGATCACTCTTCAAACACCAGGTTTCTCTCCTATCTTCCGTTTCTCCCACATTTCTACTGTATCTTTCCCCCTCTGCTAATCCTCCCTGAATGGTACCAAATTAGTGAACACAGACATGCTTCATAACTATTTTGATGACCTCCTGTGGTGACAGCGAAGCAACAGGAGCATCATGGCACCATGCTCACTTCCTGATTACCGAGCACGTGTCTGGGAAGAGACGCATGCATGCACGCCCAGAACCATCACACACACCACACTCTGTTCAGTATGCACCACGGCCAGTGAGGAGACCCGAAGATTCTTCTAATGAAGATAAGAAAATGATGACACTTAATCCAAATAAAACACTAAGCAGAAAACATTTAAAGAAATCTATAGTTGCTAATATCTCACTCGATAACTGGTTCTCATAAGGTCCATGACAAAGAAAGCCTCTCCCAGGGCGAATTCTGTACCAGGCAGCCTTAAGACTGAATTTTTAACAAATAGTCGTTGGTAAGTGAAAATCAGCAAATGAACAAAAGCAGGCGGGGGCAGGGGGTGGGGGGGGAGAAGTACATGATTTTGTAGAAAAGATAAATGTAAAAAATATGCTGATGCAAAAAGCAGTTGATGTATATTATTAACTTTTTATTTACAGAATTTGTAAAACAGCAAAATGTGTACATATTATTATAATTCACATATATCTGCTATATGCATAGTACATACGTAATGTAAGAGTTATTACTATTATTAACCTGTAACGTTAAATGAATGTTAATTATGTGCTAGGCACAATGTTAGTCGATTACTGAACATGCTCATTTGATCCTTTCTATGTCGCTCAGTCGTACGTGACTATATAATTCTTTCCTATGTATGTGACCATAAATATTGTGTTTTTAAGGATGAGAATAGCCTTGAGTGCTTTGTCGCTCAGTCGTGTTCAACTCCTGGTGACCCCACGGACTGTGGCCCTCCAGGCCCCTCTGTCCATGGGATTCTCCAGGCAAGAATACTGCAGTGGGTTGCCATGGCCTCCTCCAGGGGATCTGCCCAACCCAGGGGTGGAACCCAGGTCTCCTGCATTGCAGGCAGATTCTTTACCATCGGAGCCGCCAGGGAAGAACAGCCTTAACAAGATTAAAAAAATCTGCATACACCTAGAGGCAAACTGGGAGCCCCACAAAGACAGTTATCTCATTTGACCCTGTATCACCAACGGCTAAGGTGAAGAACAGCAACTAACAAGAGCTGAAAAAACAACAGTTAAAAGGATCTACAAGCAAGGAGATGCGAAGGGAAAAGTGAGACTGTCTTCCTCCCAGGTCGGAAGACCACAGTGGGCATAAAACTCATGGGAAGACATGCTCCAGGCCCTCAAATAAACCACCGTTCAATCAGGAAGACAAAGCCCCTCAGCAGGTGCGATGGTGATTATGACAACACATGCCCCAGAGGACAAGAGGATACACTGGAAAAGGAGCCAAATTCATTTCAAATGTTAAGGAAATCTCCCCAGAAGAGGTGGACCTCGGGCGTGTTTTGAAAAGATAGGAGACACAGACAAAGGCTGCGGTCCAGAGTCTAAGGCTTTGACGAGGTCAAGTGGTCAAGAGCGTAAAAGGATGTCAATTTGACCTGGCACTGCAACTTTCATGTAGAGTCTGGGGAGAGTGCTGGGGAGAAAGCCAGATCATAGTACATTATATAGAGAATGTGATGGGAGAAAGTCTGGTTGTATAAAGGACAAAATAATGATGGAGGCTAGTGTCAAAACTTGGTGTGTGTTTAAAGACAAAGACATGAGCATATTTGAATTCTTAAGAGCCTGGAGAGAGAAGCAGCGTGGTGATTTAGACTACTATATATAAAACAGATAACCAATAAGGACCTAGTGGGAATTCTACTCAGGAAACTACATTCAATATTCTGTAATAACATGTTGGGGAATAGAATGTTTTATATATACATATATATGTATATGTATTTATGAATAACTGAATCAGTGTGCTGTACCCCTAAAGTAACACAGTACTGTAAAACAACTGTATGTCATTTAAGAAACACTTTTTGCTAAAAAAAAAAAAAAAAATGAAAAAAGGAAGTCTGGTGACTCAGGAGAAAAAGGAAGGAAGGTTCATAGGGAACATACCGTTCTCCCAGGAAGTAGGAGGCTGAAGAAAACAGAGACAAAACTAGCAAATTGGGCTTGATGATGAAAACGTCCTGTGGCTTTAAGAGAAATATCCATACAGTAGTAGGGTGGGCGGATGGGTGGGTGTGTGTGTGTACAAAGACAAATTTCACAAGGGAGTACAACAGCTGAAATTCAGTAATGGCTTATGGAGGCAGGGTTGTGCATGGAAAAGGCTGTGGACTGTGAGGCTGAGTGAGAAGGGTTTCTCTGTTTTCTAGTTCTGTTAGCTTAACCCGTCATTTGATTTCAGCCTCAGTGTTCCTGGCTGTTAAATGGGGCTGACAAAGTCCACTTGAAGTCTTTCGCTTAATAATATGCCCCAAAGCACAGAAACTGGTTCACAAAAAAATACTAAATGTTAGCTTAATGTTATCTAAATCTAAAACAATACACTGTCGCTTAAGGGGGGTAAAATGGTTTAAAATCAAAGTTAAAAAAAAAAAAAAAAAAGACATTTCCCTTTGGCTGAAGCCAACCAGAAAACTAACAGAAAGAAGCAGGTTAGGCAATCAGTGGTCAGAGGTGAGCCCCTTGGAGCAAAGAGCAGGATGGAGGGGGGAAGCTGAAGAGCAGATGGGGAAAAACGAAGCAGGGAACAGCGATGCAGAATACATGTATCGGCACACTGGCAGAAAACAACATTTGATTCGGTAATGATGTTGTTCAATCACTCAGCCGCGTCCGACTCTTTGCAACCCCAAGCACTGCAGCACACCAGGCTTCCCTGTCCTATACTATCTCCCTGATGTAAAAAGTGTTTAATAACCCTTGGAGGACTTTTTACTATAAATCTAAGTTCATCAAATTTGAGAGAATAAAATTCAGGGCCCCCACTTTTAAATTTATTTTGTGTCTTCTCATAATTATTCGACATTTTAATAAATAGAAATGTCACCATCACTTCTTGAAAATGAACGTTTAGTTCCCTGTATTATTACACATACACACGTATATACAGGCTTCCCTGGTGGCTCAGTAGTAAAGAACCCACCTGCAATGCAAGAGACACGGGAGATGCAGGTTCAATCCCTGGGTCAAGAAAATCCCCTGCAGGAGGAAATGGCAACCCACTTCAGCATTCTTGCTGCGAAATCCCATAGACAGAGGAGCCTGGCGGGCTACAGTCCTGGGGTCACAAAGAATCAGACACAACTGAGCAACTGAGCACACACACAGACAGACATGTTTATACAAGGAAAATAGGGATTCAACCTGAACTCACCAGACTGTTACCAGAATGGTACCAGGCAGAGCTCTAACAATATTGTGGGGTCGGGGGAAATGGTAGGTACAAAACAAGAGATTATAAGAATCAATTACATTAGCAACAACCTCAGATTTTCAGCAAGAGCTTCAATTTTGAAAAATTAAGATGTGTTCTAACGTTGAAAAACCACTACTCCAACTGTCTCAATTACCTTAGCTTTATCTTTCAAATCAGGGGATTTGATATCATCTCTGAGGTACTTTAGCAAATTGGAGAAAGGTAAAAACAATTATTAAGTCAGAGCCGGGAAAAAAAAAAAAAACACCTTATAAATGTATAATACAAAGTACTGACCAGCCCTAAGGCGTACGGTGCCACTGTATATAGTTTCCATTTATCTGCTGAACTGAGACACTCTGGGGCTTTGGTATTCTTCCTGGACTTTTCTGGCTCAGAACACATGTATATCTCCTCTACAGTTAAGCAGCAGCAATCCCCCTGATGACATAAATAAAGAACCTGAGAAGATCCAGGTAGGTGTCATTTCCCAGCTACAAAAGCGAGGTGTTTAAAATATGCTACAGGAAATATAAGGCATGCACTGCAGTGACTAAATAATTCTGAAAAGCAAGAAATTAAAGGCTTCATATTCTCCTTCTCTACTTCACCAGGGGATCAAACAGTCCCTTTAGTGCTCCTAAGAATCTTCTAATCCCTCCATCTTCCCCTTTCCTAAAGAGCCTTCCCAACACACACACACACACACACACACACACACACACACACACTTTCCTACAGATTCTCTAGCCAATGTAAGTAAGGGTGCTGCTATCCTAGGAATGTCTCCAAGGTTCACCAGACCCTGTCAAACTCCGACCTTCAGAAAACCAAATCATTATTCCTATCTAATCAGCCCAGTGTGGATAAAGTGCTGTAACATAAAGCCTGTCTATACAAGCACTGAGTCACTTAAATAAAAAGCAATATGTTTCACTTCTTCAGCTATATAAATATAGACTTGTATATATAAAAACAAGCATCATCCCACATCCACATATATATGGCATGGGCATGTGAGAAGGATCGATGATGTTTATAAATGTCTATATGTATTTATATAGAGATATACATAGGCTCCCAAGCAAAATGTTTCTTGTTTTTAAATTCTCTGATTTTGGTTGGTAACAGTTATTTCTTGTTAACCACATAGTAAATATGAGACTATCACATTCTGTAAACCATGCAAGGCTGATTGAGTTACATTTTCCCCCCCACTGCAAATCATATTCTGTGAATTTATAAAGGGAGACACAAGTTTTGAACAGAAACACGCTGCTTTAGTTATAAGTAAAGAATTGGTTAAAGAAAATCTGATCATACAGAAAAAACAACAGGGAGGTTCCCTGGTGGCTGAGTGGTAAAGAATCGGCCCGCCAATGCAGGAGACACAGGTTCCATCTCTGGGTCAGGAAGATCCCCTGGAGAAGGAAAGGACAACCCACCCTGGCCTGGAAAGTCCCAAGGACGGAGGAGCCTGGAGGGCTGCAGTCCCCTGTGTCACAGAAGAATCGTTCACAACTTAGCAACTAAACAACAACAACTGTTAAGGAGAGTAACAGAAGCAAGCCTGCCATTTATTGGATCCAAAACCTAACCTAATTTTTGGAGATTGCTCTGAGTTGTATTCCTATTACTAATTAACCAAAAAATTCACGTAAGAAAGATTTCACTCTGAATCACTGTGCTCCTTAAGCCACTAGAGAGTTGTGACATTTCTTCATTCAGTCTATTCTTCATAATCCAGAGTCTAACTATCCAGCTTGGGAAATATCTAGGCTTGGTATCCTTTTCTTTGCTCACATTTCTTCTTTGGCTTCTGCACTATGTCACTGCGACAAGGCAGAGAGGGTCTGAAAAAATGGTGACATTTCTATCAATCAGCCTTGCTCTGTACTAGGAATTCTGGAAGCAAGTTTCTTTGGAGAAATTGAAACAGCTGGTTAACAATTTTCCCCATGAAACAAAAATAAATGGAATGATCATTTCCTAACAATAGGGTATAACGTCATGCAGAAATTATGACAAATCAGATTCAAGCAGGAATATTTTTAGTATGGAAATAACTTTCTTGAAACAGTTACAGTAATAAAGAAATAATGAACTTAACTCATTACCTTAAAAGCATGTTATGTAAATGTTATCTCTCAGCTTCTAGTAAAGAATAACACTTTGATTTACATTTCGTGCACTGCAATGACCTTAAATATAGCTGCCAATAAGCCTCTTTACTGCTTTGCCCGACATCAAGAGCAAACAGCACATGTTAAGTCAAATTTCGTAACATAATACGTCCTTTTCTCCCACGTGTCTTCTTCTCCAAGAAAATCACAGCAGAACTGTACGCTTGCTCTCATCTCCACTTTATCTGTCCAGCCTCCCCGCTGAAAGTTCAGTGACGAAGGCCATGTGACTTTTGCTAAGCCATCCACCATTGCCCCCATAGATATAGGTTATTTGAATAACTCTCTTGCCCTTTATTGCCATACAATAAAGTGTGACATTCATAGCACTTATGAGACACAAAAAGGTTTATGACAATAAACATGGAGACAGAAATTTTTTTTTTAAAAGGTTATGAAGCATCAGGAGATTGTCATCTTCCAAAGTCGTCTTTTTATAGGAAGTTTCTAGAAGGCTAACTAGTGGATGACTGCCACCTTCCTGAACCAGAGAAGCTGAGCAACTTAACCAACACTTATCTGCAGTTCTCTGGTGTAGACTGAAGAGGCACACAGAACAGTCAAGTGAACACTGCACACCCCAGGGCTGACAGCAAAGGGGAGAAAGAGGTCGGGTTTTAGAGCCTAGACGTGCAGAGGACAGGCCAAGAGGAGAGGGTATCAACAGGCTGACTTCAGGACGGCAGGAAGACACCTACACCCGGACACAGCAGAGTCAAGTCAGAGTGATGACGCCGAGAACAGGGAGGACTAAAGCCCTCCATGCTCCGCTACCGCCCCTGTCTTCCTGCAGCGCCTCTCACTGGCAGAAGCTGATGTGAACATACAGCTGGAGAAGAACCAACGCCTCCCCTAACCGTCCAGTGGTTAAGACTTCTCCCTCCAAGGCAGGCTGTGCAGGTTCCATCCCTGCTCAGGAAACTAAGATACCACATGTCTCCTGGCCAAAAAAAATCAAAAGATAAAACAGAAGCAATATTGTAACAAAATCAATAAAGACTTTAAAAATGATCCAAACATTTTAAAAAAAAAAAAAGAAGAATCAACGTCGTTTGCCCCAGCATCACAAGAATTATAGGAGGGTAAGCTAGGTTTGGAGTTTGCTAAAGTCCAATTGATGTTTTTTTTAAAAAGTGTCATGAGAGGGAAAAAAAAATCTACAGATTAAAATATAAGTAGATAAGCTCTCACGATTCACAGCAAAATCAGACTTTGAAAATCATTTCATTCTACAAAAGCTATAAGTAAATTTTAGAAAATATTGCCTTGGACAGTTATATAAAATAGAGTAGCTATTAGGTATAGAATAGATGCTAAGACAAAGGATTCAGGAAGATATGTATTAGTAAAAGTAGATAAGAAACACCATAAAAAAAGTAAAGAGGTGCTGATAAAGTTAATATCTGCACAGAATGGTATAAAATATGTCAGAATGTAGATGACAAATTTGAAAAGTTCTCTTAGAAAGAAAAAGAACGAAGTGATCATAATATTGAAAGAGGGAGTAATGAAGATCAAAGATGGAAATATACCTATAATAAACACACAGCCATCATGAATCATTAAGCATGAAAGATGACAAACATCAATTTGGTGGAAGAATTTAACATCTTTCCAGGGCCACAAGGGACCCAGTTAAGTAAAAACAAAATTTAAATTAAAACACACTATAGAGAATGTCTCATTTTGAAATATGCATTGAAAAATTCACAAAATCATCATTTATTAAGACACAAAAGGAGTGTAGTAAATTTTAAGGAGCAGACATTATATTATATCTTTCCTGATCAAACTGAAATAAACCCAGAAATCAGTTATGAGCATTTTAAGGAGGAAAGATGATAATCTCACAGAAATGTAAATGGTACTCAAACTAGCTCTTGTATTAAAATGGAAGCAAAAATAATAACTATTCAGAGATTAACAACAAGAATATTACATATCAACAAAACATATGGGATGCAGTCAAATTTCTAGTCTGACACAGATTTACAATCTAGGGGAAAAGTGGCCCAAGAAAATCAAAAAAACAATAAAGTTCAAAAATATATTAATTACTTAAAAAACAGAAAAGCTAAATAAATTGAAGAAACAATAAAATACACATACCTCTGACAGAAATCATCAATTATGAAACTCACAAAAATAAAAATATGAAAATAAGATTATATAACAATAAGCAAAACTTTAATCTATAGTTGTATACACATTTAAAATTGTGACTTTGTGTGTGTACATAAAGAATACAAGGCAATACAATCCAGGGTTATAATGGTTAACTATTAAAAGAAAATATTTGTCACCTTTTTATTTTTCAGTATTTGGAAACTATTCTACAGTGTACATGTATCTCCTTTTAAAAACATGTTTTCATTTTTGAAAAACAGCCTCAGGTGAGAGAGTTCTTCTGTGATATTCAGGCCAAAGAAAATTTTGGTTCACTTAAATTTCAAATGACAAATAACAGTCAATATTTCAACTTTTGTAGGACCATAGCTACGATCAATTATTTGCATGAAGCTTCTGAAAATACACATAAAATAGTCTACTAAAAACTGAAAATGCAACACTGAAATGAATCTTTATAATATTCACTTTAATAATTTTAATGATTACATAGAAAAGATAAGGCATGTTATTCTCCTGTCTCTTCAGACTGAAAAGATGTAATTGAAGTTCCAGGGTACTGGATTGAGTGTATTAAAAAAAATACATTAATCCACTTGGTAAAATATGGAGAACTGGCATCTTTTCTACTGGATCATGTCCTATTGGTCAAAAGCATTTTTCTGCAAGAATCACAGATATATTGCTACTATTTGGTATTTATCGATAACTATCTGGAGCAATAATAAAATCAAATCTTATATTTGTGCTGTGGAATAGTCTTCAAGATGCTTTCACGTACTTTATCCTAAAGTCGAGTTTTCTGAAACAAAAACAACTGTAAGTTAAATTGGGCAAAAGCAGAATAACATTTTCTTCCACCATTTTGCTTGCAATTGTCTAGCACGTGAAATAAGAGGTTCTGCTAATTACTTGTAGATTTTCCTCAAATGAGCTTTTCGTGGTCAAGAAGACATATTATCGATTAGAAGAAATCCGATCAATCTGTAGAAAATGGAAAGGCAGCCCCCTTTAGCATTCCAAAATAAAAGCCCACTGATGAAGGGCCATCATGGAAACGGTGCTAACCACCCCTGAGGGTGGATCTGGCTCTCAGCTGGATTTCATAGACCCCAAGCACTACCATGCTGGTCATTTGGCAACTATTCGGCCAGAGAATAATTTCCCATCTGCTGTGCTGCTCAGAGGACCCCATTCAAGGACCGGGCTCTAAAAGTTTAAGAATAAAAAGTAACCAAAGAACTGTGAACAATGGTCAATTATCTAATTAACATTTCAAAAGACGGTGATAAAAAGGAATAATTCTCCGAGGCCCACAACTCAAATGAACAGCTGTGTGTGACAAGATCAGTTAATTAAGGCTTCAGAACTTTCTCAGCCCACCCCCTTTCACCTTTCCCTGTCCCTTCTTTCTCCTCGTTTGCCCAGGTCTCCCGGTCCTCTCCCTTCCTACTTTTAAGTCTGTGTCTGTCTTTACCTTTCTTCCAGATGCCTCGCCATGTTGCTCCCCGACCCTTCTTACTCCCGCTCTCCTTACTTTTCCATAAATCCAGCTTTCAAAACAACTGTGTCAGATTTAGGTAGGTTTAAATATGTCCTGTGTTTTCTGAATAAAGCTTTCCGTGTTCTTTTAACAACTCCAAACCAAGTGATCTTACATTTTCAATCTCTGCTTAAAAAAAAAAGCAAAATCACTTAATTAAAAGACATTGCCTTTTACTTCCATGTAACCTCTGATTGATTTTTTCTGAGGGTCAATGACCCTCTATAAAGAAAAATATCCCTCTACCCACACTGGAGAAATACCACACTCTAAATTAAAGACCAAGTAGGTGAAACTCCTAATTCTTCAATTTTACTTTGCTTTTTAATAACAGGGAAAAGTAAATTTGAGGGCCTAATTTATGGCAGAAATCTGAAATGCATTAACTCACTTAATCTCCAATACAACCCTGCAAAATACATATAATTAACCCCATTTTATAGATTAGAAAATTAGGCATGGTGAAGTTAAATAACTTCATTAAATCGTGAAGAATTGAGTTTCAAACCAGCTGTCTTTGGCACCAGAGGCCAACGAGGCCCCTACCCTCTGCTACCTCCCTATTAAAATACGTGATCAAAAAGGCTAAACTCTGTTAGGTTAACAATGAGCCAGGCCACTGGCCCAGAGCTTGTACATGCAGTAAACAGTCCTCATTTACACAGAGAGGGAATCACTCTGTTCACTCCTGCTTCACCCCAGGTGTGGAACCAGCAGTCTGCGTGAGCTGTTCTCTAGAAGAGGTTTCACGGAGGAAGAACAAAGAAAGAAATGAGACCAGAGGACCTGGGCGGATGGTCACTAGCACCAATGAGGGCAAACTCACGTCCCTGAAGGCACAGCAAAGCCACCGCAAGACTCTTAACTCAAAGGTCCCTGTTACAGGCTGTTTCCTAGACTTTAGCATGAACATCACGTAGCCTTCGTAACATCACAACAGACACCTCTGTCAACCAGTTACCGCATGTGTGTCCTCAGTAGCCTGGCCCTATTTTCCTATCTTCTGAGTTCCAGTGGACTCAACAATGTGTACACGGAACCACAAAGAGGAAAGAAACATGCCTCACTTCAGGAAACACAAACAAAAAATTCACCATCTAGCACACATCACACCTGTCTGGCTGGCTGGGCGTAAAGGCTGCTCTGCCGTCTCTGGCTTGGAGCTCATTTCTCCAACACAGTGCGGGGCAGGATCAGCCTTGAATAATCCTTTGTCTATGGAAGACTCAAGGGACTGTTCTATTCTATAGAGGGTCTAGGGGGGTCTTTCTATCTGGGAGTTAAGGATTGACACATATACACTGCTCTGTTGAAAATAAATAACCAGCAAGGACCTACTGTATAGCACAGGGACCACTGCTCAATAGTCTGTAATAACCTAAATGGGGAAAGAATTTGAAAAAATTGTATGTATAACTGAATCACTTTCCTATACACCTGAAACTAACACAATGCTGTTAATCAACTAAAATATAAAATTAAAAATCTCTGAAGCAAGCCTGGGAAAGGGCCTTGCAAATCTCTCAGCCTTTTTCACTGCTCTGAGCTGCTCTGAGGCTTTCAGAATAATTGTGAACAAAAGTCCAAGTCTGGGGCCAGACCTAAGCCTCAATTGGATGCTGCCAATTCTTCCCTGGCATGTGACTTAACCTTTGCTGGGCCCCTGAATCTTCTTGAGACTCTGAGAAACTCTATGGACTCTCTCCTCCAAATATACAGATGGACATACAAATTTAGGGACCCCCCCGCCTTCCCTCATGAACCCCCACACCAGAAACCCTGCTCCAGACTCAATCCACCAATGTTGCTAGAACCAAACCCTCCCAGAGTCTCGACAGATCTATTTCTCAGTCCAGAAGCCAAGGCAACCTAGAACCCTGCAGACGTGTTTTCCCATAAATAACATGATGGAGAAAAGAGGGAGGAAAGGGGGAAAGGAGATGAGCTTGGCAAGTGCCCGTCTTGGCCTCCGAGACTACAGGGTTGCAGCCCAGTGAGACCACGGAGGATGCCTCCCTCCGTCTCGACCTCTTAAGGTGGTAATGACCCCATAATCAACACCACCTTCAGATGCACATCTATAAAACTGCAAGGAGAGATTCACCACCATCCTGGTGGGTCACACAGGGACTCCTCTAAATCAGATGAGCAGAGACAAGACGAACTCTAGCAGCCAAAGAGTCTGTATGTACCTCCGTCCTGTGATAAAGTCAAAACGTGACTGATTTTCATCCAGAAAAAAAATCAGTCTTGTTCATATGAACAGAAATGCATGACTCGAGAGAGTGGGAAATACTGAGGCAGCAGATATCAGGTTCATATTTCTGGTTTCTTCTGAGCCTTAAACATCATCAAAGGTTGGAATCCATCATCCGAGAGAGTTCGGGGGCAAATTCAACCAGATGATACTCCAAACACAGAGTGAATGCATATAGGAGGGATTTTTTTTTTTCTCTAAATATCCAGGGTACCAGCAAATAAAAAGCACAATGCCATGACATCATAAAACACTTAGGAAATGCAGAATGAGTGAATGAAATACAGAAGTTACTGCACAAGATGTGCTTTTGGGCAGCAGAGGTAAATCCAACCTGAAAATCCTTGAATTTTTTACAATAACCTCCCTCAAGATTTCCCACTGCCAAGATAAAATTGGCAAGCAAGCAAACAAAATACCAGAAATGAGGGCTAAAAAATAATGTATTTTTTATTATAAAAATGTTAAGTATAGATACACCTCGGTGTAAACCAACAGCCCTGAGCCTGAACTTAATTAGTTCAGCTCCTGCAGACCAGAGCCAATTTAGAAGAAAACATCACGAAGTAAGAGCTAAGGTATTTGTTCCTGTTGGAAGGTAACCTTGAAACTATATTGCTGGATCTTTAGAAATTTGTTTCAAAAAACCCAAAAGAGTATGACCATATGATTCCAAATAGCAGGGGTAAGAGGGTTAGAGGTGAAAAATCTGTCACTGAAGACTGCACCTTCCCTGACCACACAACTCCAAGAGCAAAGAAATATTTCCTCTGTGATTGGTAAAATGTGTGATCATCTGTACACACTTGAAGAATAAATGCTTGGGGAAATGGTTATTAATAAGATTTTAGATATCTAACGTTTGGCAAGTAATTTGGTACAGGTAAGAAAAACCGTATCACTTTTTTAAAAGAGAAGAAATTTAAAACTTTATTCTCAAATTACTTCCACAAAGTTAGAACCATCACTACAATCCAACCCGCTCAGATCTAGTTCTTAGCTTAGAAGCACTGTACAAAGTCAATAAATCTGGAAATAAGCTGCAATTAGAACTTTGTTCCTAACCAGCAACTGTTCCTAAATGATTGGTGATTTTTAATCTTCCTAAGTCTGAGAAGTACAAGAACATTTTTTTTCCTAAATTGGGATATAACTGACATGCAATATTATATTAGTTTCAGGTGTACAACATAATGATTCAATATGTGTATATATTGCAAAATGATCACCACAATAAGTCTAGTTAACATTTCACATAGCTACAATTTTTTTCTCTTGTGATGAGAATTTTTAAGCTGCCTTTCAAATATACAATACAGTATTATTAACTATATGTTACATGCCCAGCATTATCTATTTTTTAACTGGAAGTCTGTACCTTTGGACCACTTTCAACTTCACACTGGCCAAGATATAAAAGCAAAATTAAATATAAGCCACAAATGTGGATCTGCGCACATCCAATGATCAGAAGCCACAGAAATTTAACAACATAAACTATTTAACAAAACTGGGCTGAAGCACTACTGTCATTAAAGGAATACTGACTAAATTTCTCCAAAAATTCACATTTCCTCATTACTGATTGACTTTAAATTCCAAAAAGAACCTGAAACAGCAATAGGTTTCGTTGGTTGCGGTTTTCAGTGTCTTAACTTTTTAGGATTTTTTTTTTTTAGTTCCAATGCTCTTGTTGCAGTTAAAACCTCTTCCTTGAATATAAACAAAGAAAACTCTTCAGAAAGTAAGAGGCATTTGAAATCAAATGTCTAATTCTTTAGAGGATTTCAATTTTGTTACTGGTAAAATATTTAGCTCCCCAAGGACACTAGGAGAACTAGGAGTTTTGATTTTTCGCAATATCTCAGGACGAAACAGTTCCATCTTTCATTTTTTGCCATGACATTTCACCCTTCCTGAAATATAGTGTGAATCACTCTAATCTCTGACTTCTTTAGAGAGGAGAGAGAGGGCGGGAGAAGAGCGAATAAATGAGGCCCCGGCCACGGCGTAACTTATTAGTCCTCGCTAGTTACACCACATAATCAAGTTAGTTATACTTCAGATTTCTTCTTTAAATAAAGGGAATAATATAGTTAGCCTTTACTGTTTTTTTAGATCGATTTTCAAGGCAATCTTACCTAGATTTACTTCCTGCTGAGCTAAATCTCTGCAGGGACTCTGTGAGTAAAATTATCACTGACACCAGGAACCAAAAACACTAACAACTTTGCAATGGTAACAGTAACACATTTCTAAAGGCAAGCAAATTGCCAACTTTACTCTTGAACAGAGAGGAAGGACAGGCTGTCACCAGCGCAGGATGCTACAAGGAGGACGTGGGACATGTTAAACATCTAGAGCATGGGACAGCCCTCAACAGTGCCACTTCTGCAGATTATTCTGCGACACTCCTTTTGTGGCACACATTCTAGAACTCAGACTCGCAAAAGAACATATCCAGAGAGCTTCAGGTTGCCAAGCACCGAGGGCAGGGAGACTGCTGTTTCTGACATATTACGTTAATTTCCGAGGAACAAAAGGTTCAAACGTGACTAACTCCAAGAATAGCAACCGCTAAGCAGCACAGAAAGCTAGAGTAACTGGTTAGGGCAAAATGGCCTTGTGAGGAAGGAGCCAAAACTTTTTCATGAAGATATTAAATAACTTTGCATGTCGCTCTATACGGACATTGACTGGAAATTGTGGAGAAATATACAAGGAAGACTAGCCTTGGAAAAATGAGGAACAAAACAGGTGATGGGAAGGAGGCAGTCTATTCTGAATCACAACTATGCTGTTCATCGGGGCTCCAAGCCCTTCAGGTTTATTTGCACACTCGTTTTAGAAAGAGTGGGGGCTGGGGATCCAAAACGGATGAAAGAGTTATTTATGAACAGACGGGACACCAGGATGGGGTGGCAAGAAAGCTATGGAGGAGTGTCTGGACTTGTGGATAAAGGAAGAAGCAGACATATGGGGAAATCTATATAGAAGAAACAGAGAGAGTGAAGAAGAGGCTAAAACAGGCAGATGGCAGGACTGTAAACGAAGAGCGTTATGCGAGGGCTCTAAAGAAAGGGAGATGGCCCTGCAGGGGGTGGGGAGTGGCTAAGGGGAAAAGAAGGTCAGGAGGTGGCTGCTTGGAAAGTTTTTTAAAAGTTGCAGAAATTAGATATGGATAAAAATATGTTTATGATGTATTTACAAGCCAAGAGGGAACAAACATGAAACGAAAAAGATAGCCACTTTAAAAAAAAAAAAAAAACACACATGAAAATCAGAGTGCAGAATTACCAGCAAACATTTTTGGACAGAAGCCTGGAGATACTATAACTAATAGAAACTAAAAATGTAGGGAAGGGTCCTCTTGAAACAGACATTCCATGAAACTACCACTAGAAGGCAAATGATACCCTCATGTAAACCTTTTTGACTGCGTTTTTTCTGGGTGGGTATTTTCTGGGGGGGGGGGGGGGGGGGGGGTACCAGGGCATCTTTATATGTCTCTTCTAACTCTCATCAAACTGGATAATAAGTATTTGCTTCCAACCCTGAGGGCAGGGGCTGTGTCTTATTGATCTTTTCATTCCCAGTACTTGGCACTATGGTTGGCATGGTGAACAGATTCAATAAATAGACAATGGAAGGAGGAGAACAATCAAAAGTTACTCTATGAGTCCCCAAAAGGTAGCAAACAGAATTAAGCTCTCAAAATCATGGAAGGACTTTTAGATATATACAGTTAGAAACACAAATATGCACACATCCATCCATATACATATGTATATGTGTATATATTATGCGTGAACGTATTAGGTCATTTTTCTACTAAGTGGCCACCACCATTTCGTGGGTATAACACATCAGAAATAACAGTCATCAATGCTTTGTAACCAATAACCAACAAAGTAATAAATGGTGTCTGTGCTCTCCTACCCATCACGGGAATTTCAACTCTAGTCCTCGCTGAATGACTAAGGACATCAATAAAGTCTAGAAAAACTATAAATTGTTCTTGGGTGTGTTCCATTTTCCACATTCATATTAGTTCATCCGTATTTAAGAAAAAATGCTCTTGAAACAACTAATATAAACACTTTATAGAGTCGGATAAATGTCAGCCAGGATCAATCAACACTATATTCAAATACAGTAAAAATAATATAGCATAGCAATTTAGAAAAAAAAATTTTTTCTACTCCCTGATGAAACAGAAAACCAACTGTCATAAGACTTGCTTAGGATAAAAACACATCAAATTTTTGTTTCATTAAAGTTAGAGTCTGCCCCCAAAAAATGACTTCAATAAATGACTCTGGATCTACTCCATTAATAAATTCAAAGAAATTCAAACACATAAGAAAGTAATTAGGAGTACACACAGGGAAGTAGGTCATTTTTAGTCACATAAGGTCTACATGCTTTAGGCCTCCAGTATTATTTTCCAAAAGGAATCACCTAGCTTGTACTTTATGAAGTTAATCCCTCGATAAACAATTGTCAATTCTAATGACGTGGTTAAAGGTGGATTAGGAGCTAATAACCATTGCCTTGCCTTTGCAACCTAACCATCAAACTTCAGATGCCATCTGATAAGCACACCAATTTCTAAGAGGCTGTTTGGGGGTCCCTGAGCTGCTCTCCCAAATTAGGGTGGGACGCAGGAAGCTGATTTCTTTTGGAAGCTGGTGACCAAGGCAGGCTGAAGACAAAGATAGAAAACCATAATGTAACCACTCTCTAATGAGAATTCCCTGGTGGCTCAGATGGTTAAAGACTGCCTGCAGGAGACCCAGGTTTGATCCCTGGGTCAGGAAGATCCCCTGGAGAAGGGAATAGCTACCTACTCCAGTATTCTTGCCTGGAGAATTCCATGGACGGAGGAGCCTGGCGGGCTACAGTCCTGGGGTCACAAAGAGTCAGACACGACTCAGTAACTTTCACTTCTCACTTTAACCATCTCTGATAAGTGCTCCTGGACAAAATCATACGGAGAATGGTCCAATTTTCTCATAAGTTCAATTTACTTATTTAGAATATAAACGATAAAGATATCCATGTCCAGGCCGGTCACCCCCACTGCAAGCTTGCAGAAGATGCGATGCCAGCTTAGAGTGGATGGTCCCATGGAAGGCTCTTCCATTCTTAAGTCCTATGATTCCATTTACATACTCTGAGTTCTACTCAGAAAAGGCAATCTGACTCCTCGGAAGAGTCCATAGAAATGCCAGGATCATCCTGAATTTTGTCACATATCTAGCAATGAGAGCCCTGAATTCTAATTTAGGTTACATTCACAATAACCACCAGTGGGTATGTCTCTAACATTCACATGGCTCCAATTTCCCATCTGAAAAATGGAGACACCATAACTGCTTTCTAAGGGGGATGCAGATAAAGATAAAACTCAGGTGAATTATGGAAAGTCACAAATACCATACAGTTACATGAATGTTGTCTTCTCTGTCCCACCCCACCCTCTTTTCTGCAAAGAGGCACCACTGAACAAGATGCAATGAAAAAACAAAACACCAGCAGGATAACAGGTCTACCTTTAATATACTTTATTTTCAAAAATAAAACAAGAAACACCCTTGATTAAAGTCTGCCCATCAACAACCTCAAAAAAAAAAAAAAAAAAAAAAGCTGCACACAAAGCCAGCCTCCCCAGGAAGTGTCTGCTGCAGGGCAGTGACCCCTCCATCATTATTAAACACAGGCACAGGTAAAGCACTCTGGCTTCTATCAAAGGCAACATCAAAGAGCAAATATGCACCCCCACATGTTTAGAATTGCTATAAAACCTGAAAATGCAAGATCAATGCAGCAGGCCACGGGGACCCATAAAGCCCAGAGGAAACCGCGGAGGCCAGGGGTCTCCCTGGCTAATGCTGTCCTGGGAAGGTGCTCTCTCTGGGTCCACAGCTGGACCCCATTAGGGCCCTTCCAGCTGCTCTTAAGATCACCTAGCAGCCCCAGCCTCCGAAAGCTAAGTCTGAGTTGGAAATTCATAAGAAAGTTATCTTCAAAGATAAGCTTCCTAGACCTTCTCTGACCCTGATGGACTTTTTCACAAGGAAACATTTGTGAATTTCCACCTAATGATGCCTGGGTACCCTCCAACACACAAGAACGGTGCAAGCGTAACTTTTTTCAATGATGACCATTAACAAAATTCCTTCAGTGTCGGTAACTTTCTGATAGTCCAGAGGAGGCCTAAGACTACACTTTTGATCGCCCCGTTTCTCTCTTCTCCCTCAATGGTGGTGGTTTAGACGCTAAGTTGTGTCTGACTCGTGCGACCCTGTGGACTGTAGCCTGCCAGGCCCCTCTGTCCTTGGGATTCTCCAGGCAAGAATATGGGAATCGGTTACCATTTCCTTCTCTAGAGGATCTTCCTGACCCAGGGGTCAAATCCGGGTCTCCGGCATTGCAGGCAGATTCTTTATGGACTTAGCTATCATTTTTCAATGTCTCATCTTTGCTTCTTTGTTCCTCTGTGCTTTCTCTTAACAATATGTTTGCTGGGCATCTATGCTATGCCAGGCACAGAGGATGCAATAAAGGGTGGAAGGGCAAAGACAGACACATGAGAAAGAGATGCAGGAATAGGTCAAGTAGGTAGGCGCCAGGAAGAGTGAGGGCATCGTGGATGCTCTACTGAGGAGGGGACATAACTGCGGAAATGGCAGTGTATCTACAGAAGGGTTGGAAAGATCGGCAGAACACTCTAAGACTCCCCTCTTCTTGATTGGTCGTTCCCCACTCTCCACCCTCCTCTCCAAAAGCTAAGGCTTCGGTTTCTGACCACTAGACTGTCCACCCAGACTCTGACACAGCAGAGCAGGAGCTGGGACTTAAAATTTATTAGCTGCCTTCTTTCCTTCCCATAACCCTAGGGCCCTTCGTGCAAGCCAATCAGGACTCTTCTCCAAGGAAATGTAGATTTCAGTTTAAAAAGCCCTTTTGTGAAATCTATATATCATATCTCTAGCTTTTAGAACATCATGATATAAACCTTAAATACATATGACTGAATTTTTAAAAAAGGCAATATGAAAAGGCTACATAACTGTATGATTCCAATTATACGACCTTCTGGGAAAAATGAAACTATGGAGATAATAAAAAGAGCAGTGGTTGCTGGCAGGGAAGGGGGTGGGGAGGGCCTGCAGAACACAGAGGACTTTTAGGGCAGTGGAAACACTCTGGATGACATTATAATGACAATCCGTACATGTGTCCATACCCAGAGAATATACAACTCCAAGAGTGAAGCCTAATGTAATCTAGGGACTTTAGGTAATTATGGCATGTCAGTGCAGGTTCATCCTCAGGAACAAATGCACCAGTCTGCCAAATGATGCTGATAATGGGGGACACTGGGCCACGGGTGGGTTCAGGGGGTGTATGGGAAGTTTCTGTACCTTCCCCTCAATTTTGCTGTAAACCTAAAACTATCCTAAAAAATTAAATCTTAAAAAAGAAAACGAGGCAATGTTATTTTATATTTCACTACATTCCTGTGAGCATGTGAACATAACAACATGGGGGTGAATGAGTGAAAAAAAAGAGAAAAAACAACGACAACAACAATGAGCGCCTGCTCTAAGCCAGTCTAGTGTGTTTCCTCCGTTCTTACAAGGGATGTGCACAAGGAAGTCTTATCACCGTACAGATGGGAAAACTGAGGCTCTGCTTCCTTGCCAGAGCACTGCTCTCCATAAGGGACTTCTCCATATACAATACACGTTGATGGCACATCGTGGCCACATCTGCACTAAGACCGCCAATGACACCACAATTCCTGAGACACTGTTGCTGGCAATCCACTAGAAATCGTCTCAATAGATGGCATTACAGGGCTGGAGCTCCTGGTTTTTCTTTTTTTAATATTTATTTGTTTATTTGGCTGTGCTGGGTCTTAGTTGCAGCATGTGGGATCCAGTTCCCTGATCGGGGATGGGACCTGGCCCCCTGCACTGGGAACTTGGGAGTTTCAGCCACTGAACCATCATGGAAGTGCCCTGGAGCTCCCTCTTTTTCAATTTGAATGTGATCTCTACCAGAGTATTGAAATCATGAGTTCACAAACTCTAACAACGACTGCAGCACAAGAAGGTGAGATCCTACCATAAATCTTCAAGGTGAGAAAACCTTGCGGCCTCAGTTCAGTTCAATCACTCAGTCGTGTCCGACTCTTTGCGACCTCATGGACTGCAGCACGCCAGGCCTCCCTGTCCATCACCAACTCCCGGAGTTTATTCAAACCCATGTCCATTGAGTCAGTGATGCCATCCAACCATCTCATCCTCTGTCGTCCCCTTCTTCTCCCGCCTTCAATCTTCCCCAGCATCAGGGTCTTTTCCAGTGAGTCAGCTCTTCACATCAGGTGGCCAAAGTATTGGAGTTTCAGCTTCAGCATCAGTCCTTCCAATGAATATTCAGAACTGATTTGTGTAAGGATGGACTGGTTGGATCTCCTTGCAGTCCAAGGGACTCTCAAGAGTCTTCTCCAACACCACAGTTCAAAAGCTTGCAGTCTACAATGAACCTTAATTCTGCACTAAAATGGGAAAAGTCTACAGTCCATTCTTCTTCTACGATACAAGCAATGGAAAATATGTAAATAGAAATGCTCAAGACTGCTCTATTACAAACAAAAGTAGTACTCATCTTTTTTTCTAATTATTGTAAGGAAGAAATTTCTAATAATACTACTAAGCCCTCAAAATGAATTTTCTTATTCTTTCATTGTTTGTGAACCCTACTAGATCAACCATGAAAAGTGACAATAAAACATTTTTTTTCAAAGGCAAAGACTAAGGCAAAGACTAAAGCAAAGAGCAAATTCACTTCACTTTTGCTCAAGGCATACACTAATTGAAGCAGAAACAAAATGTGAAATAGAAGGAGAAAAATAACACTGTGTACAAAGTTATGCCTTGGTCCAATTAATAGAGAGTTAAACAAATTATCAACTGAAGGCATTCGAGGAGTTTCAATATTAAAAATCAGAAGGAAAATGGCTATTAAACATGCACTTGATCGTAGTAATAGAATCTATAGTAATTTCAAGATAGTAGCATTCTACATCTGAAAATGGTCCAATGATCAATGAAAACCAGTAAATTCATTCATACAGTAAAGCTTTTTTTTTTTTTTTCAATGTTTCCACCTTCTCTATCTAAGACATTTTACATAAAACTGTACTTCGTACATTTCAATCTGACCCTGGAATAGCTCAAATGGTAAAGAATCCACCTACAACACAAGAGACCTAGGTTTGATTCCTGGGTTAGGAAGATCCCCTGGAAAAGGAAATGACAACCCATTCCAGTATTCTTGCCTGGGAAATGCCATGGACAGAGGATCCTGGTGGGCTACAGTTCTGTGGGGTCACAGAGAGTCGGAAATGACTGAGCGACAAACACTTTCAATGTAAAATGCTAAAACTCAAATTATTTTTAATTAATCAGATTTCAAGTAGTCTCTTGACCTCAGAATGAGAAAGACTTTATTAGCAAATACATATAAGGAAGATCAATGGTAATATTTTGCTATGTTTCTCCTATATGATCTTCAAGGGCCTCAGAGAACATTTAAATGATTACTAAGTCCATTTTTTCTTCCTCCTGTGAAGCAGAGAAAAAAACACAATGCTATTGAAAGTTCTAGAATTTCAACTCTTCCAATACTCAAAAAAAAAAAAAAAAAAAGGTATCTGTATTTAACAGTAAGAATGTGGGAGACAAGCGGGGGGAAGCAACAGTTAAGTTCTTAAGACCTCTTTTCAGCTTCAGTCCCTAAACCATAGCTCTACTGAAACACAGCTACAAAACAACAGAATTAGAGTGAAATAATTACAATAACCCAGTGCACCCTAAACATATGAAGACTTTCAAAAACAAGTGACTCTGCTAAAGCACAATCACAGCCAATGCAGAGAATTACTCAGAGCTAACTGTCAGAAAAGATACATTTGCAGTTGTTGGAATGCTGCCCCACCACGTAAGACCTACAGCAGAATGCTACGGTATTTGCTCAGGTGCTCAGTCTCGTCTGACTCTTTGCAACCCCATGGACTGTAGCCCACCAGGCTCTTCTGCCCATGGAATTCTTCAGGCAAGAATACTGGCGTAGGGTGCCATTTTCTACTCCAGGGGATCTTCCTAATCCAGGGATCGAACCCGAGTCTCTTGCATCTCCTGCATTGGCAGGTGAGTTCTTTAACACTAGTGCTACCTGGGAAGCCCATGGCAGAAGGCTGCATTTGACTCATATTGTTGGAATTATCACAAGACAGATTTCCAAAGACTAAAGATATACGTAAGACATCAAGATTTAAAAACTTCTGGGGAGCCCACATTTTGAGTTTTACGACTGCTGGTACGACTCAATCAATTTGGATTAGGAGCACTCTTCCTTTTTATCTCCCATTCTGTTTTTGAAAGTATTTCTTTCAGTTTCTGAGTTAAAGCCTTAAAAAGAAAGCACAGTATTATGGTTATCAATTTTTGCAAAAGCTGAAAAAATCCTTTGAGCATTCTGGCCACTACCTTCCTTTCTCAACTGTTTCCTTCCTCTTTTGCCTCACTTTTTGAATTACGTGCTGTTAATAATAGAAGATTCTCATGCCCATGAAACAGCAAAAAAAAAAAAGTGTGTGTATGTATGTGTGTGTGTGTGTTAAAGAACAGGTCTTTGTATTTGCAGTGGTGGCCACAGATCTTGAGAACTGTTTAAAGTTTTCATAATTTAGAAGGTGCATTTGGAGGTGCTGGTGGGCATTTTGTCACTTGCAACACAGGTTATTGAACGTCCTTCCTTACCAGCGCTCCCACTTCACCTCCCAGGCTGCTATGAGACTTAGCCAAGAGTGATAGATGTTTTAATTCAAGAGAATCCACTGCTCCTATAAGCACATGGTAAGTTACCCAAGTCAGCTGGTTATCGAGATGGTGGACCTTCACTTGCTAGTCCGGATTTCGACTGCATACATGTCTTTAGTTCAAATCAAGAGAAAAAAAGGGCAGAGGTGTCAGGAGCGATTTTGCTGCCCCTGGCTCTTTTGATTTGCATTGCTGGTAAACACGTATGCCGTCATTTGCCTCTGCTTTGCCTCACAGACGTCTACAATAAAATCAATATGAAGTGTATTCCTGAGGGTTATCCAGGCCAGCCACAATGATACTGAGCATAGTTCTACAAATATAATCTACTAGTCCCCCCAAATAAATCTTGATGATACTTCCAGACCTTCTCACTGGTTGAGGATATTTTCCCTATTCAGTAGGACTAGGATCCTTTCAAGGCTCTCTTTTTAAATAGATGGATATTTATCTTTGCCGTTTCAATATATGAAAATGCATCCTAACAAAGACGTCTCAGTATAACACCACAGTTGGTGCTTGAGCTCGGAGGCTATACAGTAGGAAAAGGTTGAAAGGATTTCTTTGATCTCTGGAAGGGATCCCAGATTAGGGTGACAAACTGTCCAGGTTTATTCAGGACTTTCAGTGTTGGTCATCCTAGGGCTATACCGCTGCCTTACCCTGAATACTAAACTCAAAGCAAAGCTATAGATCAATTATGACAACGTTGGGCATATTTTATGCACGGATCCATCGACAAACAGCAGGTACAAGGACATCCCTGGTGGTCCAGTGAGTAAGCCTTCAAGATCCCAAAGCAGGGGGCCCGAGTTTGATCCCTGATCAGGAAACCAGATCCCACATGCCATAACTGAGTGTTCGCCTGCCCCAACTAAAGATCCCATGTGCCGCAAGGAAGATCGAAGACCTCATGTGCCGCAACTAAGACCCAGTGCAGCCAAATAAACAAACAAAAAAAATAAATATTTTTTTTAAAACAGCAGATACAAAGATGAATGACAAAGCTGTTTCCTTTATCTCCTGTGGATGCTTAAGTCTTGTTCTAGAAAGGTAAAAGGAAGATCTCATAGGGTAAAGTGAAAGAATGAAGGCTCGGTTTTTCTGACAGACATCCTCTAGGTTCAGGAGAACATTTTACACTATATTTAGACTAGCAAAGCAAAAACTGACATAACAACTGAGCTTAGAAATGAGAGGAGACTTCTAGTTTCAGTAATATGGTGGTCCAAGGTAATGTATTCCTTCAAAAATTAGAAAGATGTAAAAATCTTGGATAAAATACAATAATGAAAAAAGTTAAGTACATATTCAAACTCAAAGAAGTGAAATTCCCAGAAGAAACCAACAGCCAGAGTAGAAAGCCCATAACTGGAAACATTAGCAGATCTATGGTCCTAAAGGACAAGGGCTGGAGAAAGCCCTCAGGAGGAGAGATCCTCAGACTCTCTCACAAAGCCAAGGGTCTGGAAAGACTACTGTCTTCAAGTCGTTGATTCAAGAAAGTGGCAAGGAAACATGATTCTGGCAAGGGCTCTGGTAGGCAAAGGAAGAGTTCCCTATGAGTAACCAAATCCCTGAACACTTTCCACATGTACTTACAGAATCGAAATGTACATGGTTTGCATAGTTTGGGAACCCCCAAGCCATAAGTTAACATACAAGCTGACTCCAAACCAATGAAACGTGGGAAACTGGCAGAAGCTGACATAAAACCACTTAGAAAGAACTCTCCCAAAGCCCAGAGCACATGAGGCTTCCACAGAAAACTGACACCCCAGATGAGCTCACAATCGAAAATCAGAAACATACACAAAGTACTCAACTGCAGAAGCATCAGCAGAAACAAGATAAGCACCCCAAGATCTTGTTGGAGAGAACAATCTGAAAGAGACCCCTTGTGACTCAGCTGGTAAAGAATTCGCCTGCAACGCAATCAAACCCTGGGTTAGATCCCTGCATTGGGAAGATCCCCTGGAGAAAGGAAAGGCTACTCACTCCAATATTCTGGCCTGGAGAATTCCATGGACTATACCATCCATGGGGTGGAAAAGAGTCGGACACAACTGAGCGACTTTCACTTTACAATGTTAACAGAGACATAAAAGGAGGAAAAGAAATCACAGTGAAAGGACACATTTGAAATGAAATCAAACAGAACATCAACAAATGAAAAATGCAGCCACTGAACTTAGGAACACAGCATTTGGGTTAGACAGCAGATTAGAAGCAATGAAAGCTAATTTAACTGAAAAACAGAAGAAATTATGCAGAAATCATTCACTCATTCAACAAATGCTTCTATTGTTCATTGTGCATCCATTCTAAGTGAGTCACTCTTGTAAACAATTGGTGTACGTTGTTGAACAAAACAAAGACTTTTGATCCTAATAGAGCTTACGTTCTAGTGGATGAAACAGAAAAGTGAAGAAAAGAGAATATAAAATAGATAAAAAAGAATATATATAAAGGAAAAAGTACCAAGAGGAGTTCCACAAAGGAAAGAGAAAGAATGGGGAAGAGGAAACATACAATATCAGTTGAGAAATTTCCAGAATGCTCAAAAGATACAGCATCAACACATTTGAAGAAGCAAAATAAACAAATTTAAAAATAGATGTAGACATATCACAGGAAATCTACAGAACCTCAAAACAAACAGAACATCTTAAAAACCAACAACAGAAATTTTCTTCACTAAATAATGATGCTATTTTGTTCAACATAAGAGTACATGTTTAATGTACTTAACGTCTGCCCAATACAATTTAACTCACAAACTTGATGACATTTACTATGACTGGTTACAAATATCTTTACTGTTTGCACATAAGTAAATGTGTTGAGAAATGTTAATTGATTGGGGTGGGGTATATATCTGATACCCTCCCCCAGTTTGCCTAATCGAGAGGCTAACCATATTCTGAGAAATTATGAAACTCATTTTTCCAACAAGTTAGTGAAAATCTTTGTGTATAAATTTACCATTCTTCACATGGGCAGGTAGCTATATAAATAAGTCAACGAATACATTCCTGCTCCACAAGCTTTAAGACTGAGACATATAAAAATATCACAACTGAAAAAGTAAAGGAAAGGGTACAACTTCAGTCTCACCAACATCTAGTTTATCAATAAATCACTGTGTTTGGTCTTTCAAATTTCTATGTACATAGGACGTCATTCATCCTTTCCACTTCAAAAAATCAGTCACTGATTATGCCTTTTAAAGACGATGTTCTATATTCATTTTGTTCACAAAATTTTATTTACCAGAAAAGTAAAATAGAGCAAAACAAAGAATATATTTTAAGAGTAAGGCATTGCAGAGATCATTGGGTGTGCACATGTGTGTGAGTGTGTATGTGTGTGTGCGTGTGTAAGAAATATATCTTCTTCCCATAGTAAATGCAATGCTGTGCTATGTGAAGACCACTAATTTCAAAATTGCTACTATGTGAATAACAACAGCAAGACAAAGATCTCTTATTGTCTTCTATAACTAAAGAGATAAATTCCTATTAAATGCTCTTTTCTTGACTTCATTATACACATTATTATCTTTAATGTCATTTAACCTTTATATGATAGTCTACACTGAAAATTTCACAATTTTAGAAGAATTGCCTTTTATGCTATTTATGTTATCCTAGTTCAGCTAATTCAATCAAAATCGCTATAAATTATGAAAGCATAATCATTTTGATGTGATAAGCCTCACAAATATTTTAAAACACAGATAACACAGATAAGTATATATTATAGGATTAGAATTTCTTATTCTGTATCAGAATTGAATAGTCTCAACAACATTAAATTCTTTTCTTAATAAAAATAATTTTAATGCTACCACATTAGATTTTGGCCCATTACTAAACCTGTCCTTTAAATGATTCTACATACATATTCTAAGCATATTTCTCAATCAAATCAGCTATAAAAGTACATTTTTTAGATTAACTGGTCATATAATTTTTAAAAAATTAGCTATAAAAGATCAAGAAAGATAAGCTTATCTACAGGCACCTCTACTAAAAATCTAACAGTGTTTGTTCTCTTATTAAATAATGCAATTGTGGAATAATTTATCTGCTTATTGGATCAAGATGGATCATAACATGTTCATCCCTGATTATGGAGCCACATTCATCCTTTTTGCTATTATTTATCTCTTCAGCTGATTCGACATATCAAAGACAGAATATAACATTATTTAACATTATGAGAAGAACCATTAAGTAATAACACTCATATACTTTTCCACCTATGCTTGACTAAACAAGACTGAGACAACCATAATCTAGATTTATATTTACTCCCACAAGACCAACAGAAAAGCCTGAATACACCTGAATGGATGTGTTGAAAGTAGAAGATTCTGTAAGATTTTCTGTTTGAACATGAGGAAAGAATTAAGAAATCTAGTACTGGTACATCCCTAGAAATGGGAATGAATGAAAATTAGGGTTAAAAATAGGAACACAAAAATAGAGGATTTTATATTATTCTTTAATATCAAAAGATATTTAAGGAAGAAATATCAAACACCTGTGAAAACAGTTGCAAAGAAGAGTTTATTTCTATGAGTTTCATGAGTATCAGTTCATTTCAGTTCAGTCGCTCAGTGGTCTCCGACTCTTTGGGACCCCATGAATCGCAGCACACCAGGCCTCCCTGTCCATCACCAACTCCCAGAGTTTACTCAAACTCATGCCCATCGAGTCGGTGATGCCATCCAGCCATCTCATCCTCTGTCGCCCCCTTCTCCTCCTGCCCCGAATCCCTCCCAGCATCAGGGTCTTTTCCAATGAGTCAATTCTTCACATCAGGTGGCCAAAGTACTGGAGTTTTCAGTTTCAGCATCAGTCCTTCCAATGAACACCCAGGACTGATCTCCTTTAGGATGGACTGGTTGGATCTCCTTGCAGTCCAAGGGACTCTCAAGAGTCTTCTCCAACACCATAGGTCAAAAGCATCAATTTTTCGGCGCTCAACTTTCCTCACAGTCCAACTCTCACATCCATACATAACCACTGGAAAAACCATAGCCTTGAACAGACAGACCTTTGTTGGCAAAGTAATGTCTCTGCTTTTTAATTCATGAGTATAGTTCCCATAAATGCCTTCAATGGAAAGCTATGAATTAGAGTCAAATATCTACATGGAATCTTAAAAGTTAATTGGCTTGACTATTATTTAAAACATGTATAATTTTCATCATGGTAGGCAACTGCACTAATAGATTCTCTATATTTTATGTATTTGGAATGCATTCTGCTTCGTTTGCAGATTTAAAGGAAAAAAAATCTGCAAACTAGCATCCAAAATGTACTGTAAAAGAAATACAGAAAGTGTAACCACTAAAAATGCTTCATATTTATTTCTGGATAAAAATGTTTGCAAAATACTTTACCAGCAATAACATTCTTTAAAGAGAAAACAATGCAAAAATAAAAAAGTATTTGCTTCTGATTTAAATTTCTAATCATTGATATTTTTACCCTTCTGCAGAGCAATAACCAGCACACACACATACACATGTGAATACATGCACATTTATCACAGTAGCATTGCTATTGAGTCCACATTAATTAAATAAATGTTTATATATTTACTAAAGCAAATCTAATGGAAAATCTATAATATTTTTATCAGTTCTATCACCATTTTCATTTCCAGAAACTCAATAGACATATTTTTGAATTTACAGACACAATTGAAGATTTAATTAGTTAAACAAAAGCTAAAACTCTTAACTCTGGGAACACATCTGTCAGTTGGTAATACTTAACATCTCCTAGGCAGTCTCCATTTGTGGTGTAATAAGTTAAGCACTAAGTAAAGAGGTTTAAATATGTTTCCTTGAATGTCCACAATGACCTGATGGGTCCCATTTTACAGAGGCTCAAAGAAATAAAACTCTCTTGGGAACTTCTCTTTTGTCCAGTGGTTAAGACTCCTGCTAATGCAGAGGGTCAGGGTTCAGGGAAGTAAGATCCAACATGCTGTGCAGTGTGGCCAAAAGATTTTAAAAAATGAAGAAAAGAAATTAAACTCTTTTGGACACACTCATTCTATATCAAAGGAGAAGATACAAGCATCTCTGTGACAGTGGAGATGAGGTAATGCAGGAAAAAGGCGTGGGCTCTGCTGACAGATCCGACAGGTTAGCACAACCAGATCCCACTCAGCAGCAGGTACCTTAGGGTAAGTTACTTAAATTCTCTGAGCCTCATTTTTCTGAGATGTAAAATGGGCATAACGTTATCTATAAGGTCAGAAAGGATTAAAGGAGATAATGGACTGCCTTGGCTAATGCCTAGTCCATTAAGTGCTTGGCAAAGATAAGGTTTCCGCTTATCTTCCCCAACAAAAATTACCTTTGACAATACACCAGGAAAGTAAAATGTTCTCCTTTTCCATTAGAAAGCAGCAGAAATCAGCCATAGTCTGAATTCATCAAACTTGTCAAGCTGTTCAACGTCCATTATTCTTCTTTATTATATTTAAGGCACTTAAAATAATCTCTCAGTGATTTATTCTCCTTTTAACTAGATGCAGTAATTAGAATATCTTTTATGATACGGCGGAGTTTTCATTTCAGTCAAGGTGTTACTGTTTTAGAAAGCCACCGTTCACTAAGAATATTACAACCCAGAAACTAACTGCTTTTATTCTCGCTTTGAATAGAAGCAGAAACACAAAATGAGGAGGACACATAGTGGATTTCTATAGCTGAAAGACGAAAACGCTCAGGCATGCAGGAGCCAATAACTCCCAAAATACCTTTCATGAACTGAAAAACAGATATGTATGTTGCCATGGCATTCGGCAAAATTAATACATTTGAAATTTGGATTATGTATGAAAAAAAAGTATGGTAAGTTCTTTTTTTTTTCCTTCCCATAATACTGGCATTTAAAAAAAAAAAAAAAAGCTTAATATGTATTTCCCAGAAGAAAAAATGAAGGCCAGCAAAAAAAAAGTTCATCATATAGACCGGATCCTGGGTAAATGCAGAAATTCTGTATTGTTAAGTGGAGGTCTGCTTCCCAATAGTTCTACTGACAATACTAAGAGCTCTGAGTCCATGTGGGTCAGTATTCCAGTCCAGGCTCTGTCCTTAGCTAGCTGGGTTAACCTTGGGTAAGCAATCTAATTTATCTGAGATTCAATTTCCTCAATTGTAAAATGATAACTTCAGTGATAATATTTATTAAGCGCTTCCTGTGTGCAAGAACTGTTTTAAGTACTCCATGTATGTTTACTCCCTCGTTTAATCCTTACAAGGTAACTAAGGAGCTGAGTAGTGTTATTATCACCCCATTTTCGAGGAAATGAAACTGAGTCACAGAGGGGTTAAGTAACTCATCCTACAACTGACACCCCAGAGCCAAAGTATTTTGCCTAACTGTCTCACCAGGGTGAGGCTTGGATCATATCATTTCTACCTCCCTTACAAGAGTAAAATTCCAAGATTCCACACTGTCTCTTTGGAAGACCTTTTTACATTCTTGTGTGCATGCTAAGACGCTTCAGTTGTGTCTGATTCTTTGCAACCCCGTGGACTGCAGCCCACCAGGCTCCTCTGCTCATGGGATTCTCCAGGCAAGAATACTGGAGTGGGTTGCCTTGCCCTCCTTCCAGAGGATCTTCCTGACACAGGGATCGAATGCGCGTATCTTATGTCTCTTGTATTGGCAGACAGGTTCTTTTTACATTCCTACTTCTACAAATTATCTGTTTATCTCCCAGACCCTGCTTTAAGTTTCTTTGGGTCAGATCCTAATTATACATTTTTACCACAAATGAGGACCAAATGTTGAGTCCGCTGTACGTAAGGTCAATGCTTTGTAAGTAAATTCCTAAAGGCAGTCGCTGAAACTTTATAAGGCAGAAATTAATCACCTGTTGCCCTGGGGTCCATAACCTAATAATTTAGAAAAATCAACATACACCTATTAGTTCAAAAGACAGGACTTTTTAAGTAAACCAAATAAAAAAGATGAGATAAGCACTCAGCTGACAGAAGAGTTGGGGATGATATTTAAACCTCAGCATACTTCTAGAGAACTTCCACAGCAGGTCAGAGAAGTGACGCACAGGCCCGTGTTATACAGAAGTCTGTATGTGAAACACTGTCAGAGATGAGACAGAGTTATGATTTTGAGCAGGAACTCAGGAATCAAATTGTCCACCTTCAATTCTGGGCTGAGCCGATTAAAAGCCCAGGACCCTGGAAAAGTTACCAAGCCTGTGTGCCTCGGTTTCCTCATCTGCAGTGACCTTGCGAAATGGTTGTGAAGATTACACAAATTTCAATATGGGATGTGCACGCAGCTGTGCTTGATGCACCCAATTACAATTATTAACATTGGGTGTGTATCCATGCAATTCTCCTCCACAATGGACCACGTAGATATATACTGAGATATATATAAATATATATAAATATATATAGATATATACTGAGATATATATAAATATAAATATATATATATAAAAAAACAGAAACACATATACGTATGTGTGTTAGCTGCTCAGTCATGACCGACTCTTTGTGACCCTAGGGACTATAGCCTGCTAGGATCTTCTGTCCATGGGATTCTCCAGGCAAGAATACTGGAGTGAATTGTCATTCCCTTCTCCAGGGATTTTCCTGACCCAGGGATCGAACCCAGGTCTCCTGCATTGCAGGCAGATTCTTCACCATTTGAGCCACCAGGGAAGCCCATACACATATATTTTTAAATCATGTATGACTGAACAGTTTTGTCTTCCAATCAAGCAACAGGTGCTGAGGAAAATGAACCTTTGCTGTTAAATTCAGTGCTGGATTGTACCATTCACTTTTTCTTTCAGTCATTTAGCAAATAATAACTAAATAAATTCTCTAGCCAGACAATCTACCAGGAATAAGGAATATAGTATGATCATGGGAGACATGGGCCCTGCCTCTAAGGAACCTATGCGATTGCAAAACAGACTTCAAAAACGATCTCATCCACTGGTTAATTTTTTTTATAACTTAGGATTTCCATTCAGGAGGGCACATGGCTGACTATCAATTTCTCTTGGCTTCTGAATTCCAACATGACCTCCTAGATGAAAAGATATTTAACTTTTCATATACAGATGTCAAAACAAGAGTAACTAGGCTGAATGTTTAAAAGTAAAAAAAAAAAAGAGGGGCTTCCCTGGTGGTCCAGTGGCCAAGATTTCATACTCCCAATGCAGGGGGCCTAGGTTCAATCCCTGGTCTGGGAACTAGATCCAACATACCACTACTAAGACCCAGTGCAGCTGTAATAAATAAATAAAAACAAATATTAAAAAAAAAAAGTTTTAAAAGGGTCACTCCAACAGATGCTATTTTTATTGTATTTGTAAAATTAATGATAAATCAACAAAAATATCTTCAACATAAGCGTTAATAATAATAATGAGAGTGACAAGGACCCAAGCAGCAGCCAGGTGAGTCTGTGATGTATTACATTTATTTATTCTTTTTAATAACAGGAGGGGGTCTTGCACAAGATACAACAAAGAATCGAAGTCTAACTTTTGGGATTCCACAAATAAGTCCCCCAAATTAACCAGATGTACAGCACGTTCTTATGATCAAGTATCAGCAACCCAAAGTAGGTGAGAAAAATAATAAATGTTCAGCTTTGAAGGCTGCAATAATATCACCATTATAATTCATCCCAATATATCAACACAGGCTTTACATTAACAGCCTTACTTTCAAAAATAGACACAGCACCACCGTAACATTTCATACTTGCAGTGTTTGGAAAGAATGTCAGGGAAAGCTCCCAGCACGTGTTTCCATCAATCAGAGTAAGTGAAGAGGGGGAAAATGGAGAAAAAGAAAGAACTGGAGAAAGGAAAGCACAGATCCTACACTGTGTGGGCTGCGGGGGGATCGTGTTCCAGCTTCTGAGCAGAAACATTCTCCAAAGTTCCATGCCATTCCAGGCAGATTCCCGACAGCTGTGCAGTCGGCCGTTCTTTGAAACAGACAGAGGCTCCACTACAATCCACTTCTACAGTTCTGAAACTTCAAACACCTTCCCTGCTGAAGCAAGGCAGGCTGTACTACCAACGACAGAAACGCACTTCACGTTAATTGCACTTTTCCTATTCAGTGTGATCAGTGTTATCTTTTTAAAATATGAAGGTATAAAATAAAATTCTATGACCAGATTCCTAAAAGGTTATGCATTTTGAAATCATATTATAGATTATCCCATGCAAACAATCTCTGTCAAACCAACATCCATGCTTGTATTTACAATAAAATACTCTGATGGGTTAGAACTGACCTGACCAGTTGTTTAAAAAAATTCATTAAAATTTTTAGTTGTTGTGACATCCTGTGGATCTGGCTGATATATAAGCTACATAGCTAGTCATCCATGGCCACGACTAGTGTCTATTTATACCCACCGCATAAAGAATTTAAGGATTAGAATTGGTCCTAAGAAAGGAATTAAAAAACAAAAAACAGGTGCAAACTTCCCCAACAAAGCTTTGTCTCCATCTAAATTTTCTAAGATATTTAATATTTCCTAGGCCATCTTTGGGATGTACTCTGTGAAAGAGTTGGGAGAAAACTTCTGCCCAGGCAAATTCAACTCAGCCAAAAGAGGCTGAAAAACAATGTTATAAAACCCTAGGTTTTGTGACCTGCTGCTCTAGGCCCAGACCTCTCTGGAAAACAAACCGCCATTTGTGATGTAGAAAAACAAGGATGAGGGCAGGAAATAACAACTCTGTTTTATCAATTTAGACCAGAATTTAAATTCCCATCGAAGGTTGTAGTGCTCATCTTTTCTATTCATGGGGTGAACGAGGGGGTGTGACCTCACCAAGTCTCACCCCCCACCCACCCCACCCCACCGCAAAGACCTAGGGATCTGCTGTGTGTTCAGATGGCCTCTGACTCCGCTCAGTCATCTGAACAAATCTAAGTGATGCTTAAAAACCTGACTGTAAAATCGAGGATAAGATTTGAATCCCAATTCCTTAAAATAGCAAATGTGTGAACCGATTTGCTGGGTGTATTGTACTTAGTTTATCTGAGTGATGACTATGTGAATGTATTGCTTTGTTTTCTGACAGTTCTCAAGGAGAATCCTTCAGGGGAGGGGGGAACCCCTCCCTCTAGGTGGGGATTTTTGTTTAGGCAGTCATCTCCAAGCCATCATCACAAACTGAAATGATTCGTACAATAATCAGATTCTGTCATTGCACAGGGACCCTGCACAAGAAAGGAGTCAGAGTAACTTATTTTTTCTGGTTCCTAGTGGCAAGCTTGCATATGCTGAATACACTCTGACCCCCAGTGCTTTCAATGTCCTTGATTCTGACTGCTCTTGCTAATCTCAAGAATATCTTCTTAATTCAAACTAAAACTAACTAACTGACTGTGCTTCTGCCCCTTTCAATACATTATTAGCTTATTTCTGGCCCAGATGACTCTTTTGAAAACTAAGAACTATAATCAGAAAATAATCAAGTCCAATAAATCATGTGCTTTTTGAACATGGCCAATCCAGTCACTGTGAAAACAACTCCTGGTGTCCGGAAGTTCATATCATTCACTGAAGGGCCACTGATAATCACAACTTTTAACCTGAAATATGTGCTGAGATACACAGATTATCCAAGTTAGATGTCTAGAGTTTTCTAGAAAACTTACTCTATCTTCTCTTAGACACGCCCAGACAATTACTTTTTTCTAATAGTGTACAAAACAAAATAAGCTGAGTTCTACAGGAGAAAAACTATTTTAATATTTTATTAGTTTTCTTTTACACAGTAGCACCCAACTTGGCTGCTCTTCTAACTTCAATACTCAAAAACTTGTTTATCTGGATTCCTCAAAGTCCCCGATTTTATACAAAGCCAAACATGGGCTTCTTTGTCATCCCAGAACTATTTAATCCAATTTCTGACCCCTTATTTCACCTCCAACAGTAAGTCATCCCCCTGTTGATTAGGACCATGTATATCAGTGCTGGTGAGCTACCAAGCTGCAATTAATTGAGCAGGTACCAATATTTCCATTACAGGATTTTCTTTGGTGAAATTACACAGGCCAGAAATTTGGCCTTGTGTGTGTGTAGTAAAGTGCCACGTATACCGACTGTGTTATATAAATAATGAAAATTAAATTACAGGATTTTAGGGATACATTCCAAACAATCCATTTTACTGCCAACTACACTGGGCTCATGACCAGCTGTGGAGAAAAGAATGTCCCCCTCCTCTTAAATCTTTATGTATCCATTTTCTTTGATTCTAATTAAAAAAAAAAAAGGATTGAATAAGGTATCCATTATGCCCAACTTTCTAACATCTGAACCATAATCACTATGGGCAACCCCCAAAACCTCTTTATTTAATGTTTAGTGCTGCATGGTTCCGAACCAAATGTCCATCTTCTCCTCACTTTCATGGGACCAAAACTCCAACGCCAAAAACATATTCTTTATACATTACTCTTTCAAATGCCTTGAAAAACATTCTCCCCCCTCCTCCACGATGGGGCAAATGGCTAATCATGTTAGTGTTTTGTGTGTTTTTTAAAAATAGTGGCACTCCAGACAGTTTTCTATGTGGATTAGCTGATTTGGTCCTCACGAAGGAGGACCTTATTGACTCTTTTGGACCATGAAGGAGACCTTATTGACTCTTGCCGTTTTACAGATGAGCAAACCGAGACTCAGAGAGGTAGCTGAACTTTTCCAAGGTCACACAGCTGGCGAATGACAAAGCCAGGATTAAGACGCTAGAGTCTAACTCCGGAACACAGCCTCCTAACCTCCACTGTTTCCTCAAAACCGTGTGGAGCAGGTCGTAGCCGCCATGTGCCCCACCTCCACCAAAAACTTCCAGAGTTCACTTCCTGGTCCTTATGCCTTTCCACCTCTGAGGTGTCTCTCCCTCCTCTGCACACAGATTAACCTTGCACTTCTCACTTGCCAAGTTACTTTCCTCAACTTATTTAAAATACACCTCACGAGGACTTCCCTGGTGGTCCAGGGGTTAAGAATTTGCCTGCCAATGCAAGGGACGCGGGTTCGATCCCTGGTCCAGGAAGATTCCACATGCCCTGGAGCCCCCCACAACTAGAGAAAGCCCACACACAGCAACAAAGACCCAGCACGGCCAAAATTAAATAAACAAAATAAAATAAACCTCAGAATATATCATCCTCTTCAAAAGCCTAGGGGAAAAAATAATATGAGGGAAATCAGAGTCAAAAGAAAAAGCACAAAGGGAAAAAAAAACAAACACAACTTCTGGCTTCTACTTTTTCTGGTAAAACAGGAAAAATTGTATATTTTCTATGCTAAATTAGTCCCTGAGCGTTAGACTAAACAACATCAAATGGCAATCACCACGTTCAGTCAGCCACTCAGGAAGTTCACGGTGACACAGAAATATCGGAAATTCAAAGGTAATTCTTTCACACACTTGACTTCAACAATCATTTGCTGATGGCTTTGTACATGCAAAGACTCCTCTGCTTAGCTCTTTCAAATATCTTAATTCCACTGGATCTAGCATCCTTATTTGTTTATATCTATGTCTCCATCCATCCTTACAAAGCTTTGTAATGTCAGGAACTATTCTGTGTCCATCTTTTTTGACTCCTTTCAGAAATTAGCAAAGAGCCTCACACTAGTTCACACAGAAACAATGGTTAAAATTCAACTCAATTGGATTTCTGTTACATTGATCGTAGATTATCAACAAAATTAAAGTCACTAGAGGAGGATGAATCTAGAGCATTGTTATACAGAGTGAAATAAGTCAGAAAGAGAAACACAAGTATCGTGTATCAGCACATATATATGGAATCTAGAAAAATGGTCCTGATGAACCTACTTGCAGGGAAGGACTAGAGACGCAGATGTAGAGAACGGGCGTGCGGCCACAGTGGGGGAAGGAGAGGATGGGACGAACTGAGAAGGTACCACTGACACGCATACATATACTACCACGTGGAAACCAGAAGCTAGTGGGAGCGGCTGGACACGACAGGGAGCTCAGCCTGATGCTCTGCGACAACCTGGGGCTGGGAGTGGGAGGGAGGGAGGCCCAAGAGGGAGGAGATATATATATATATATAATTATGACGGGTTCACGTTCTTGTACGACAGAAACCAACGCAACATTGTAAAGCAGTTATCCTCCAATTAGGAGATTAAAAAAAAAAAAACCTAAAGTCACTAATACCTTATAACTAATTTAGGTTTAATCCTGACACTTTGGACATGGCAAGGACCTTCCACCTGTCTTAGAAAATTAGCTACTCCACTGCTTTGTCAGCCCCAGGATGAATTCCCTTTAAAATAAATTAATTACTGGCTGACAACCAATGTTTCAGATACCAAAGAGGAATTTCTTCAGAAACTTCATTCACCTGGCCGCCACCACCTTCAGCCAGTTTTTCAGTTTTTCTTTCTGTTAAATTACCAAGAAGGGGAAAGTACGGGCCCCAGAACATGCCAGGGTTGAATCTGAAGCTGATGCAGAGATGAAACATACCATACCAGGAGCACTGTTTTTATACATCGCTTAATGGGCAAAATGCCACCAACGGGATGGCAGCCGTTCGGTTGAGGGAGCGACCGCCATCACCAGCAGCTGCAGAAGCCCCGTCGGAGACACAGCCTCTCCCTGAAGCTCGTTTCAGCCATTGTTCCTCATAATATGATCTAAAGCAACACTTACAGGATCTCATAGAAAGTTTAAATGTTGTTTGATGAGAGTCATTAGGTATTTAAATCAGAAATGAACGGCACAGCAAGAGAAGCAATCACAGTACGGTAAAGCAGCTCACGAACCTTCCAGGGTGTTCTCTCCACCTATCTGGACTCGTGGATGTCACCCTAAGAACACGAACCACACAGGGAGAAAAACCCCACAGGTGCCAAGTCCTGATTCAGGTGTAGATGTGGGTGTGTATGTGTGTGTTTAAACACACATACATATTTTCCCCCCTACCCGAAGAATGTCCACTATTTAGTAAGTCAATAAAATGTTTTCATACGAAAACGTATGGATCATTTCTACAAGAGGAACTGAGACATCAGCAAAATTCCACATTTGCCATCAACAAATGAATAGTTTATGTGAATAATTCTGAAGACAATAACGTTACATGCGGCAGTCAATGTCCTCTTTTGCTGGTTTTAATATCTGAACTTCATTCGGGCAACAATGTTTGCTTCCATTAAAGCCTTAAGATTAAGACTCTCATGGTATTTAACAGAAGAGAAGGCAGAATGACATGGAATGAAAAACAAGTGCGACTTCTTTAAAAAAAGAAAAACCACCTTGAATACCCAACAGCACTGGTTTAAAACTGTGCCTTTCCATCCGGGTAAACGGAAAGGGTGCCCTGGAATACACAGTGAGATGGGATAAGCACCAAACATCAGACGTTTTCCTGAGCTTCAACTTGTGGCTCATTTTTTTTTTACCAGCACGCAAATAAATTTCAAGCTCTGGGTGGCAACTTTCAGCCAAGTGCCCGAGCTCCTTGTGTTTATGTATTTACTCTTGTCTTTAGTTTGGGTGGAAAAGTTTACGAAGCTCTTCATGCTATTGTGTACATAGTGGATCAGTAAATATCAAGAATGTGTATATGGTATATCATCATATTCAAGGCTTTCAGGGTGGTGAAGCTGGTGGCTATTCTCAGCATATGTAGATGACATGAAAAGACTTAAAAGCTGTATTAAATACAAAAGTCTTAGAATCAGCCTCACAGAGCCCAAGGATGTTGTAACATTAGACAACATCAAGCCCAAGCAACAGAATCCACTTTTTCCATTTAACTTTAAAGAGAAATCTAGCAAAAGAGAGCTGTTGCTATTCACGGCTCAGATGTGTCCAACTCTTTGTGACCCCGTGGACTGTAGCCGGCCAGGCTCCTCTGTCCATGGGATTTCCCAGGCAAGAATACTGGAGTGGGTTGAGAGAATATATATTCGGAAGAGAAAGAAGGCAGAAAGGAAGGGAGGGAGGGAGAAGAGGGGAAGGAGGAAAAGAAAGAAGAAGGAAAGAGGAAAGAAAAGATGGAAAGTCATATCAAAGTATATTAAAGTCGCATTATTAAACAGATATTTGGAAATCCATATTTAACAGAAAATCATGATTAGCTGGTAAATAGTTCTAAAATTATCTAAACACAGAAGAAAAATACAAAGTGGCTAGGAATTTTTAAAAAGATTTTCTAGAACACTTTTAAATGAGTGAAGCCTAAAGTTACCACAGTATACTGAGAAGACAGAGTCCTAATTCCATTTTACAAGATTACAAATGTTATATATTAGACTCTTGTAATGCAATTACCCTCTCTACTTAACTACCTCAGTAAAATTTAGAAATGTGATTTTCTATTCTTTTAATGTTAATGTGGATTAAAGTTGAAGGGAGAAAACAGAACATTTATTTAAGTGAGCAGGGAAAATGTTACAGGGTATATTGCTGCTTTTATAAAAAAGGGTATACATTGACTTTGACTTCCCTACAAATTCTACCTTGGCCATGGTCAATGAAAGTAGCAGTGTCTCCCTCTGGGATCTTATGGCATTTGAAACTCTCATCATACATTTTATATTCTGCCTGATATTAATTCATGTGTACTCCACTTTAAGTTAGGCAAGTTATAAGATCACTCAGAACATGAGTTTCTGTTTGTAAAACTGAAATAAGCTACTCTTGAGGATCTAAAAGGATTAAAATATACTTGTGAAAGTACCCTGGAAGTTCAATGAAAAACACAGTTATCATCACATTCTGCTTTGCAGGCAGCAAGCAGGGTGGCCATGTGTAGCACTGCACGCACACCTCCAGGGGGCGCCAGGCAGAGATCCTGGCATCCCCTGGAAGCTAAATATCTTTCCCAGAACAGACTTTCACACACACTTATTACTCAATAATGGTTTCTGAAACCAAAGTGAATTCTAAAAAAAAGTAAAAGAAAACCAGATCGTTGAGATTAGCCAAAAAACTAGCAGAGGCTGCCTATTAATACAAAACTCTGATGAGTGACAGGGATCAACAGCAGGGTGTTTCTTTCCCTTTCTTTGTTCAATTCAAAAATACTTTGGCTTGATATCTTAATTGAAGGTAATTTTTTCCCAACGCATACTTGTACTTTGATTATGTTCAGATCCTTCACAAGGAAAAAGATGTTTTGAAGTACTAGGTCGCCTTTATATTTCATTCCCAAACAATATCTTGTCCTTTCACTGAACTTTTGAGGCAAGTGACTGACTAAATCAATCAGCCTGTGTTCTGGGGTTAACCATAATTTGTTAAAACTTGGAAACTCAACTAACACAACCTGTAAAAATGGGAAAACTTCATCCCTTAAATCAAACATGCAAACATTAAAAAGAAAGCTGCCTACAAGCCAGTGAAAGTCATCAGTTTGACTACCTGAGCCAGCTGGAAGTCTCCAGCAGACTGAGAAATTTTCAAATTAATTTGGTCACTAGTGTACCCATATATCCAGTGCACGAAACACAGTAATTCAACTTATGTAAAAATCATACACTGGTAACATTTTCAGAAATTTGACTTTTATCTACTAGAAAAACACTGGGGGTGGAGAGCTGATTTGACAGTATCAATGGTGCAGATTTGCAAAAAAGGATGAGAACACTGAACAAAATGCAGCTCCTCTACAACTTGCCCACTGAATAGTTTATGTATATTGTATGTATTCTCATTTTTTTTTAATTGTTGTTATCCAATTCCTCCAACAGCCAGAATGAAAGCTATAAAACTCAGTTAAAACTGAGATAGAGAAAAGTCCCTAATTCTTCCTTCTCAATATGTTATATCAAATGTCTTTTAGTAACTACATTAGAAGGCAATTACAGCTTAATAGCTGTCTAAATCCATTATCAGTGTACATTTAACCTTTCAATATTTAAAGATAATATTTAATTTGAGCAAATTAATGGACTGCCTGTGAGACCAAATACATCTATTTAGTCTTTCTGGTTTTCCATCAATGATATTTCTCTTTAGAGACTGGGTCTTGTGACAAGAAGTCTGGTAAAAATGGAGTTCTTTCTATTTGTAGTTTAAACAGATATTAATAAATGAGAGGCCAACCTAACCCCAAATGAGATGTAATGTCCTTATTAACTGCATGTGTCTTCTACCATTAACAAAGCTGCTTTTAATTCTCTACAGATTAATTTGTATCATTAATAGTTAAGTGAGCTTATATACCTTTATCTTTCCGTGTGATTTTTTTTCAAATTCCAAATTGTTTAATCTCTCTGACTTTAAAAGGACTGAGTAATTTTCCAGAACAGCATTTTTTTCCCGCAATTTGCCCTGTATTTCACATCCTCATTCAAGAGTAATAGTGTTTAAGAACTATAACAGTGGCTTTAGCATCTTGTTATATTTTCAGAGACAAGATCAATCAGCAAAAACACCACTGTAAGAAGAATGCAGCGTAATTTTGCAGCATTGTATTAATAAATGCAAATGAATAAGATATTAAATTAACCACAGTTAGGTCCTCAGCTATCAAGGAGCAAATGAAAACTGCCCAAATGAAGGTTTGATGTTTTAAGGTCTATTGTATCAAGAATTTCAAGGTGAACTTTTTCCACAGTAAAGTAAATACACATGCCTATATTACCTTTCTTAAAGGTTAAAATCAATCACATGTTCATTAAAATAAAGTTACTAAATCATCACATTTCATCACATTAATTCATGTACTTTAGCACCTACCAATCTGAAAAATTTCAAGAATTTTGTTGACATCTTAGTCACATTTTGACAGGTTATAATAATTCTAGTGTGAGTATTTTTAAAATAACTTAAAATGTAGCTTGTCCATGCCACTTATTGCTCCAATTTCCACTTCATGGAAGTTCTCACGGTCCCTAAATGAAGAAGAATGTGTCTCTGTCACACCTAACTCCTAATAATGCCTCTTCCATCTCCTAAGACCACTGGAACCGTGTGTTATGTAAATGCACAATTCTGTCGGCAGCAGAGGTCATGGAGAGGATGTGACCACCAGTTGACCACTAGTTGTCTGGACTGAACCCCATTAAGGACTCTACATAAACTATTAAGACTCTGGCAAGCAAGTGCAGAAATGTGCTCATCTTGCATCTGGCCAAGAAAAGCTTCCTGTGTAAGTTCCCTGGCTAATTACACCTGCCACCTACCAACCTGGAGTGACCTGCATCTTTCTTCCATCTCTCCTGGCATTCCACGTGCAGGGGCAAGTTTGCAACCCATCAAATTCCTGTTTAAGTCCAACAGTTTTCCTCTATAAAGTCTGTCTCCTCCGCCCCCCCCTCCCCGCCCCCCGGATGTGCCGGGTCTTAATTGCAACCCGCAGGATCTAGTTCCCCGACCAGGGATTGAACCCAGGTCCCCTGAATTGAGAGCACAGAGTCTTAGCCACTGGACCACCAGGGAAGTCCCCTGTAAAGTCTGTGTTGAGTCTTATTTTTAATACTGCAACAGTATTAAAAAAAAAAAAAAAAAAAAAACCTACATTATAGAGTAAACACAAATCTATGTTTAGAATATCCAATATGTTTAAGTTGCCCCAAAACTAACATGAGAAAAAGACCAAACTAATATTTTATGATTAGAATTCTTAACAAAACAATCCAACATAATCTTTAAAATGTCTGTCACTGTCATCAAACTTTTTGTTTAGTGTTTTAAAAAAAAACTCTAAATAGAGAAAATATATGTCCATGGTTTAAGAATCAAAGTTATAAAAAGTTATACATCCCTACCATACTGTTCTTTACTTCCTCCTCAGTCATCCTCAGGTAACCAGTTTGTTCCTTGTGTTAATTTTTTAAATGCAGGAACAGTATTCATGCCTGGAGAATTCCATGGACAGAAAAGCCTGGAGGACTACAGTTCAGGGAGTCACAAAGAGTCGGACATGACTGAACAACTAAAAATTTTTCACTGTTTTCATGACAACATATACATACATTCCTATTTTTCCCCTTTTTGCATGTAAGGTAAACTGCCAATTTCTTACACTGGTATGTCCAGACTAAACTATCACTTAATTTGTTTATTTTATTTTTTTGGCCATATTGTGTGGCTTGCAGGATTTCAGTTCCTGGACCAGGGATTGAACCCATGCTCCTTGCAGTGGAAAGTTGGAGATTTACCCTCTGGACCACCAGTGAATTCCCTGAACTATCACTTTTAAGGGGAAATATTTTTAAAAGTACATGAGCTGGTTGAAACAATCTTCAAACAAAAACGCAGAGGATCCATATCAACCACAGTTCTATTTGTGTAACTACCCAATATCTTCCAGATCTGAATACAGAGGAAAATCTTCATTAATCCAGCAAAAAGCCAACGTCTGAATTGGACTCTTTTGAGTGTAGTTTTCCCACTTAAACCTTACTAATTTCAATCACAAATTATAAAACTGGGAGGTAATCAAGTAATGATCATTAAAAATAAACCTCTTAGTTACATTCTATTTGAACAAAGTAACCCAGAATTATTTATTCCCATACAAAGCCTAAGCATTTCTCATGGAAAAAATTAACAGTAGAGTCACTCATTCCTAGGTTACAAAATGTGTATGGATAAGCCTGAAATGAAGGATGTCCTTTTTTCTTAATAAATGATGTTAGGACAAACAAGTCAAGAATTAATACTGATGCCTTAAAAACCAGATTGTTATTGTTTTTAACCAAAGTTTCCATCAAAAAAGATAATGCGAAGGCATTTCTATTTAGAAGGATATGATACTTTCAAAGCATGATATCCTCCCAATCAGGCTTTATTCTATTATTCATTAAAGTAACTTAAAAGAATTCGAGTACATTCCCAACCCAAGACTGTAAGAATCAGTTGCCCATCTAACTTGTAATGGTAGGTAGGAAGAAAGAGAGCTAAAGAAGATGCATAATTTTTTTAGAAAGACAGCAGAAAATTCATTGAATTGAGATTTTTGTATACATTAAAAAAATGCATCATATATTTTCTGCCCTTTAAAATAGTTAGCATCATCAAAGCAGCTACCAACACATGCCAAACACCAGGCGTTCAAACGATGAGACCAGCAACATCAAAGCCAAATAGAATGAGTTCCCCAAAGCAAAAGCAAAAAGTAATTGTTAGTCAGACTTCCGCTTGTGGCCATCAGAAATGTTACCTTAATTTGGCCTTAATGACCTATAATCAGTTTTAGCATATGGCTTTTAAGACTGCCATTATTCAGCTTGATCTATGGATATAATGGAGCAGAACACAACTGTGGGTATAATTAAAATAAGTTCCTGTAAAAGTGGAATATGTAGTACATTGCTAATGTGTAAATGACTCAATAACTTAATTAGGTGAAATGAAGTGCACTTATAACCACAGATACTTAAACCAAATCACGATAACACTGTGTATACCAATTTTTTTTTTTCAAATGTTTCTTTAAACAGTAGGGCAAAGAAATACAAAGGAACTGGGACCTATAAAATGAACACTGGTTAACACTGACCCCCGAATGGAAAATGAAAAAACAAAACCAAAATTCTTTCTAGAGGTCAAAAAAACTACAAATAATCACGCGATTTTGTTTTTTCTCAAAATTAAAAAAAAAAAAGCTGATTTGGAGAGCAATTAAATAGAAGAATGACCTAGCATTTTGCTTTTGGCTCCAAAGTTTTATTCTGGATACATATTCTCTTTTACGTTAGTAATTTAAGGATTGAGGGGTACAAAGAGGGATAAAGACTAAAACCCCCATACAGAGCCTGAGTTAAAGTTATACTCTGGGGTGCTTTCCTAACAAGAAGGAAGTAAGCCTGCTGTTTTTCTGGGTGTTGCCATTCCGTAAGTGTAAATAACCATGACAGACAATCATGTGGTAACACCTTTCTGGATGTACCAGGAGAAAAACATGGATGTTAAAATTCACCCAAAAAGGCTGCTCCCTGCAGTAAGATAAAGCAGCAGACGAGCACAGCGGGAAAGAGCGTGAAGTGCACACGTGGGGCCCTGATTCAAAACACAGCTGCCGGGTCTAATTTTAGGCCAACTGGCCTTGTCAGTGTCTCTTAACAAGGAAAATCTCCCCACTGAATATTAGAAGCTCTAAAAAGAAGGGGGGGAAAGCACATAATAATATTCATTAGTTATCTCTACCATGGCCACTGTTTTATGCAGAAAACATGTACTGCAACTTCTCAGCGAGAGAAGCTGAGCCAGTGCCGTGAAAGGTATTTCAGTTAAGGAAATTTTACTCCCAGGTAATGACCCAAGAAGATCCAGAAATACAAGGACCCAAATCAGAGATACCAAGGGAACATTTCATGCAAAGACGAGGACAATAAAGGACAGAAACGGTATGGACCTAATAGAAGCAGAAGATATTAAGAAGTGGCAAGAATTCACAGAAGAACTGTACAAAAAAGATCTTCATGACCCAGGTAGACATGATTGTGTGATCACTCACCTAGAGCCAGACATCCTGGAATGTGAAGTCAAGTGGGCCTGAGGAAGCATCACTATTAACAAAGCTAGTGGAGGTGATAGAATTTGAGCTGAGCTATTTCAAATCCTAAAAGATGATGTTGTGAAAGTGCTGCACTCAATATGCCAGCAAATTTGGAAAACTCAGCAGTGGCCAGAGGACTGGAAAAGGTCAGTTTGCATACCAATCACAAAGAAGGGCAATGCCAAAGAATGTTCAAACTACCACACAATTGCACTCATCTCACACACTAGCAAAGTAATGCTCAAAATTCTCAAAGCTAGACTTTACAGCACCTGAACCAAGAACTTCCAGATGTTCAAGCTGGATCTAGAAAAGGCAGAGGAACCAGAGATCAAATTGCCAACATCCACTGGATCATAGAAAAGACAAAAGAATTCCAGAAAAATAATAATAGCTTCATTGACTATGCTAAAGCCTTCGACTGTGTGGATCATAACAAACTAGAAAATTCTTAAAGAGACAAGAATACCAGACCACCTTACCTGCTTCCTGAGAAATCTGTATGCAGGTGAAGAAGCAACAGTTAGACCGGACATGGATTAATGGACTGGTTCCAAACTGGGAAAGGAGTACGTCAAGGCTGTATATTGTCACCCTGCTTATTTAACGCTGGCCTGGATGAAGCACAAGCTGGAATCAAGATTGCCAGGAGAAATATCAATAACCTCAGATATGCAGATGACACCACCCTTATGGGATTGAAGAGCCAAAGAACTGAAGAGCCTCTTGATGAAGGTGAAAGAGGAGAGTGGAAAAAGCTGGCTTAAAACTCAATATTCAAAAAGCAAAGATCATGGCATCCAGTCCCACCACTTCATGGCAAACAGCTGGGGAAACAAAGGAAACAGTGATAGACTTTACTTTGGGGGGCTCCAAAATCACTGCAGATGGTGACTGCAGCCATGAAATTAAAAAAGCCTACTCCTTGGAAGGAAAGCTATGACCAACTGAGAGTCAATGCCTAGGCAGGATGATAAGAAGTCCGGGGTCCCTGAGGAGAAGAGAGGGATCTGGGGCTCCCAAGGAGGAGGAAAGGACAAACGTCTTTTATTTATTTATTTTTCTCCACATTCCTTAGTCTTGGTCACATAAAACGCTTTTTTCTTTAAGCCCAGAACTGATGATCACACAACAAACAACTCAATTTAAACTCTGTACTAGGGATTATAGGCTTTCCCTGGTGGCTCAGACAGTAAAGTGTCTGCCTACAATGAGGGAGACCTGGGTTTGATCCCTGGGTAAGGAAGATCCTCTGGAGAAGGAAATGGCAACCCACTCCAGTAATCTTGCCTGGAAAATCCCACGGATGGAGGAGCATGGTACGAAAAGAGTTGGACATGACTGAGTGACTTCACTTTCACTTTTTCTTTTCACTAGGGATTATATAACAACAATGTATCTCCTTGAGGACAGTTTCTCCTTCTTGAAAAACCTTCTCACTAATCCTGGTACCTTAGAATGTATATTATGGGAGTAGGTCTGATAAAATCTTTCTATTGTTAAATTCTAATCCTGTTATTTTAAAATGTAAATTATGGGAGTGGGTCTAGTAAGATCTTTACAACCTTGAGACATTCTTTTGATTTATTGTAATAACTAATTTAAAAAGTATCTAACTCCCTTGCTTAGACTAGAGAGGGAGGCATTCTCCATCCCCCTTCTGATGTCTGTGTCAGAAGCTCTCTGTCTCGTTTTCATACTTTTATAAAACTCTGCTGTACAAGAGCTCTTGAGTGATCAAGCCTGGTCCCTGATCCCAAAGCTAAATCTTCTTCTTCAGAGACCACGAATCCAACACCGTTCACCGTAAGCTATCACAACCTAGACAGCATATTAAAAAGGAGAGACATTACTTTGTCAACAAAGGTCCGTCTAGTCAAGGCTATGGTTTTTCCAGGGGTCATGTATGGAATCATGTGAGTGTTGGAAACATTCATATATGGGGCATGTGAGTGTTGGACTATAAAGAAAGCTGAGTGCTGAAGAATTGATGCTTTTGAACTGTGGTGTTGGAGAAGACTCTTGAGAGTCCCTTGGACTGCAAGGAGATTCAACCAGTCCATCCTAAAGGAAATCAGTCCTGAATATTCATTGGAAGGACTGATGCTGAAGCTCCAATAATTTGGCCACCTGATGCGAAGAACTGACTCACTGGAAAAGACCCGGATGTTGGGAAAGATGGAAGGCAGGAGAAGAAGGGGACGACAGAGGATGAGATGGTTGGATGGCATCATGGACCTGATGGACATGAATTTGAGCAAACCCTGTGAGACAGTGAGACAGAGAAGCCTAGCACGCTACAGCCCACGGGGTCACAACTTAACAACCGAACATCTCTGAATGTCCACGAGTGAAGTCACAGACGTTTCACAATTGCTAACATTTACTGAGCTCTTACTGTGTATAAGCCCAGGGCTAAATGTTCATTCTACCCTCACAACTCTATCAGGTGGGTCCTCTGAGTAGTACCATTTTACGGACAAGGAAACTCTACAGAAAGTGATATAATCTCTTCAGCACTTAGGTGACTGAGATATGTGGATATCCACCAACAATTGTTAGATATGTGGATATCTACCAACAAGATTCTGTTTGAGGGAATTATAAATATAAAAGCTTCAGCACAATCTCATATACTCCCAGGTCCTTCAGTAAATGAAGTAAAAAACTTTATTTTACCTTACTGAAAGCATTTGCTGCCGCCGTCAAGCAGGGCAATGAAGCATCTGTCTACTAATGTATCTGCTGCTTCCCTTTATTTCTTCAGGAGGGAGACACATAGAAATGCTCATAAAGTGGTCTCTGGAGCCTTAGTTTCAAAACTGTATGCAAAATATTGAATCTTCATGCTACCTGACTGTCCTATGACCAAGCATCCTATCTTTTATCAGATTTCCAAAGCACTCTGTAGCTCCAAAAACGTTCAGATTCCCTCAAATTCACACTCCCTGGCCTGGACCAAACTTGGAGCATTACATGCCCCCAGCTCTTATTACTCCATTTCTAGTTTCAGAGAACCACCTGTGATGTGCCAAGGTCACAAATGCACAGACCTTTTGTCTAGAGACTTCCCACTCACCCTTCAAACCCCAACAGACACGGCAGGTTTGATGAAGTCCCTTTGGCATTTACCTCCACCCCAACAATCCTGACCTCCCAGTGACCCTCTATACATACTCACTTCCAAAGGATTTACCATACAACAGGGTAACAGTTAGTGTAGATGCTCATCTCCTTCCATGTAAGCTCCTCGAGATCAAGAACTATGTTATTTATTACCATTTTTACAATCTTAACCAATCAGCACAGTCCTTCACACATAGTATGGGGTCAATAAATTTGCTAAATTATTGATAAATTAATATATAAACAAAACACTATAAAAATGATCAGTTAATGACTCTGTGTCTAAGAAGGTACTGTATGACACAAAATTCAAAAGAAACGATCTTTGCGTATATTGATTTCCAAACCTCATATTTGTTGATCCTAATTCCATAAAGAACCTGACAGACTCCTTACAAAATTCTTTCAAATAATGATTTTTGACAACTTTCTTCTTTTAGCTTGTACTCTAATTTTTAAACAGTTTGTTCTGCTTATTAAAAAATACATGCTCATGATTACATCATGTACACGCAATAGAGTGTATAAACAAAATATATATTGCCCGTACAAGAAAATACGTGACTATTTTCTACAATTTTTTTTTCATTTTTCAAACAGACAAATTCACTCTTTGAGATTTAAAGTGAGTTGTCCAAGATCATAGAGATAATAATGGAGAAGAATGGAAGTAGAAGCCCATCCTTTCTAAAATGTAGATCTAAAATACATCTCTCTAGATATCAGGCTTCCCTAGTGGCTCAGAGGGTAAAGAATCCTCCTGCAATGCGAGAGACCTGGGTTCAATCCTTGGGTTGGGAAGATCCCCTGGAGGAGGGCATGGCAACCCACTCCAGTATTCTTGCCTGGAGAATGCCATGGACAGAGGAGCCCGGCGGGCTACAGTCCATGGGGTCACAAGGAGTCGGACAGACTGAGCGACTAAGCACACAGACTTTGCACACAGTTTTGCACACAGAGTCTGCACACAGAGTCTGCAACCCTACCAATATCCAGTTGTCGCCTGTTTTTTTAAAGTTTTATTGGAATGCAGTCCTGTTCCTGGTTTACTTGTCACCTACAGCGACGACCGCTACAACAGCAGAAGTCAGCACTTGCAGCCGAGAGTATATTGCACACAGAGTTGACATTTATTAGCTGGTCCCTTACAGAAAAGAATTTGCTGACCTTTGCTTGAGACGATGCCATTCTAGTCTCAGAAACATGTATTTATTGTCCAGGTCTAAAGAATGATTTCTTCTTTTAAGGAAAATTCCTTTTTCAGATGCTACACATGTAAGAGGTAAAATGGTAAAATCCATAACGAAAGGGTTTGAATACTCGTATGAGCTTCCTTTTAAATTTTATCTTTAAAAAAATAAAAATACCAAAATGTATATTTCAATCAAAATGTCCTGCCAAAACCCAAAATATTTATGAAAGGAGGCACAAGCCACAAATGGCAGTGAGAAAGCTCTGGACAGAAAAATCAGTTCACTGGCACTTAATACACCACTCCACAGAGGCTCCTCTTAGGTCTGGCCACGGACACCCTGCCTCTACTTGGCCCAAAGAATCCAACTCACTCAATAATGCTCCCCAAATGTCAGTTCCACCTTCTTGATCTTTGCCTTAACTAAATACTAACTGAACATTTATCCAGTTAATACTCTTCTTTATAAAGAATTACCTCAGGAAAAAAAAAAAAAACCACCAAAACTTAGCCTTCTCCTAAGAATAATGTCCATAAAACCCAGGCTCAGGTGTGCTGATTACATTTTTTAAAAATAAATAGCCAGTCAACCAGAGAGGAAATAGACACAACTACTGAAATTAAAAGTTTCTCAGTTTTCTCCTTCTCCAGCTAATAAAAAATACTCATCGATAATTCAATATTCCACCATATCACTTCTCACTTAATTGCTCTTTGTTTAATTTTCATCAGCTGTACACTCAAAGACATCAGAGGGATGCTCTGGGGAATAAAAGAGTTAGTGAATAAAAAGCTTGATCCATAATGAAATGTTGAAAATGTCATGCTCCCTCCAGAACCTGATGTACATATTATGTGAGGTGATACATGTGTAAAAACATTGCAACCTCTACTCATTACAGAAATTTTTTAGAAGTCTGTCAAGAGAAGAATGAAGGCAGAGGTGCAAAATCTCTCCTCTTACAGTTCCAGGACCTGGACTAAACCAAGGTCTCCCCTCTCCCCACCTTTGAGGCCTTGGACAGCACACAGGGGGCTCTCTGAGTCAGTTTCTTCCTTAGTGGTTTGCTTTCAGGGTTTTACCCAAGACAGTGACAGAAGAGTGCCTGACATATGGCAGTCAGTGAGCGTGAATTCTCCTGTCCCTAACCTGGGCTGATACTTCATCTACATGCAAAATATATGTGAAAATGCCAAAAAATTGTTATGGTCACGAGAAATCTGGGGCTTCAAAGATGGCACTAGTGGTAAAGAACCTGCCTGCCAATGCAGGAGCTATAACAGACTCGGGTTCAATCCCTGGGTTGAGAAGATGCCCCAGAGAAGGGCATGGCAGCCCACTCCAGTATTCTAGCCTGGGAAGTCCCATGGACAGAGGAGCCAGGTGGCTTAGGGTCCACAGGGTCACAAAGAGTTGCACACAACTGAAGCAGCTTAGCACATACACATCAGAAATTTATGGGACTCTGAAAATCTAATAAATATGCACAAAAAAGTTCAGTGGTTTCCAATGACAATATTATGGCTAAACTTAAAATGAGCATGATCTCATAGAACTATCACTCCTCTTAATCGGTAAATTCAAATTTCAATACATATGTATGATTACTGAATCACTTCTTAATCAAATCTAGAATTTATTGAATAAAAACAAATTTTAACTTAGATGAGCAGATCAAAGAAAGCCTCTCTGAGAAAATAGTCTCTCAGATAAAGTCTGAATGAAATGAGACTTCTCAGGTAAAAAATGAGAGGAAAGGTTCTCCAGAGCATGTGCAAAGGCCCTAAATCAAGGAAAAGCTTGTCAAACTCCCAAAACCTAAAAGAAATTCAATGTAGTCTAAATACAGAGTGCAAGAGGAAACAAGATCCAAATGAGGCTGGAGAGACACATCTAGAATATGTTAAAAGAGTACAAAAGTTAGTCTATAACACTGAAAGTGTTTATAACAGTGCAAAAGACTGAAGATGGGAGATGAAATATTTTGTTTGGCATTTTTAAAAAACTCACCCTGGTTGCTTCCAAACATAGATTCAAGGAAGAAGTGGAAATACAATCAGGAGGCTCCTAGAGTACCCCAGACAAGAAACGACAGTCCTTCACTTCAACTGGTAAAAGTAGAGCTGGAGAGCAGAGCTCCATGATGAGTATATGGGGAGAAAAAAAGGGGCCAGTGTGTTCAGATCTCAGTTTAATCAACTAGGTGCATGGGAGTGCCATTCCTGAGATGCAGAAGTAAGACAAACGTATATTAAGGGCAGAGGAGGAAATCAAATAAAATAGACAGCTGACTCTACAAACTGACACTGAAAAACACAAATGATACTACATCAATATATATGAGAGCTGATATCTTAGAAACAAAGATGATTCAGGAAGAAAATATACACGAGAATGAAAGTAAATCTACACCAACTGCCTACTGTATATTGGATATGGGTCAAGGGCATGGTAAGTATTACCTTATTGAATTCTCCCAACTATCCTGTTTTTACCCACTTTACAATATGAAAACAAGGTGGAAACACTGCTAATCCAATCTGATTCCAGATTAAGGCACTGTGCCATACCACCTCTCAGCAGAAAAGGAAAAGACAGTCCAGGTAAGATCCTCAAGGGACTCAATTTACAGTTCAGGCAGAAGAGCAGTCAGCAAAAGCGAGGCAGAAAACCAACCAAACAAACATGAGCAGAAAGTGATAGACACTGAATTTCCAACAAAAACAAATGAATATTCTCTTAAAAACTGCTAAGAAGTTTAATGAAATAACATTACTAAATTGCTAAATATCAAAATGAGAAAGGAAAGCTGTGGAAGACAGCTGTCTAGAAAGGAATGGCAACTGAAGAGACAGCAGAGGTCCCATGAACCCCAATGGAATTCAGAAGGTATTAGAATAAAATCATCCAAGTAATGAAAAAAAAAAAAGAAGTCAACCTGAAATTTTGCACCCTGAAAAACTATCTTTCAAGAACAAGAATAAGAACACTTTGGATAAACAAAAACAAGACTTGGGCGCTAACATTCCTATACCAAAAAAATTCTAAAGGATATATTTCACCAAATAAGAAAATGACTTCACAAAGGCCAAAGAAGCCAAAAAGTATTGAGCAAAGAAATTACTAAACGAGTAAATCTAAACACTGTCTATAATGCTTAGGTAAGAATAATATCTAATTTGCAGGAAATATTTTAAAGTTCCAAACAAAAATACTCTAAGTAGATAAGAGAGTGATATAAAGAACAAGATTCTATAGTGCCAAAATTGTTTCAAAGGAGAGTTAAGATTATAAACTTTAGACTTTGTCAGATAACTATGCATAGTAAAATCTAAAGGAATCACTAAAAAACATAAATTTCAAATAATGAGAGGGCAAAATGAAGTAAAAAAAAAACAAATGAAATACTAACTAGTTATACTTTTAAAGGAATAAGAGAAAAAAAGAAATGTATGAGAAGGAATACAAATCAAAATTTAAGATTTAGATGACATCAATCACAGAGCTACTACATCACACAATTCCAACAGGCATATTCACAGCATAGTCTTTATAAGAGGCATACACCAAAATATACAAAAAAGTAATGGACTTAGGTCATTTGATATCTGATTAGACTAAAATTAAAATTCATCTGTAGCAGGAATACATAAAACATACCATCTAGGATGGGTTGAAAATAAAAGGTTAAAAATAGTTACACTAGATGAATATTAGTGAAAAAGAAAGTGAGATAACTACACTAATAACAGACCAAACAGATGATAAGACAAAATGGTAGAAAGAGGATGACCACATATAAAGTGGATAAAGTGTTTAATTAACCATGAAGACCTAGTCATTCTAAACTTGAATACATACAATTTCAATACCTCCAAAGCCAAAACAGAAACACAGAGAGAATCTGCAAAGTCACCATGATAGAGGATTATTTCAATCCACTTCTCTTAATGACAAAATGTCAGGCAGACAAAAAAAAAAAACTCTTGTAAAGGTATAGACAATTTTAAGGCACAATTAACAAGCTTAAATTTCTGGACACATAAATCCTTCAACTCAATAATAAAAGAATACACAATCTTCCCAAGCACACAGTGGAACACTTATGAAAACTGATTAATTAAAACTGACAATAAAGCAAGTCTCACAAGAACCGAAGAACTGTTGTCACATAGAACAGTTCTCTGACAACAATTAAATTACATTCAAAGTCAATAATAAAAAGATAAATAACACATTCATTTGTAAAATTTTCAAGGCATCAATAAATAGTGCAAGAATGAAAGAAGAAAATGATTTCAAATACTTAGAAATAACATATAATGGAACATGTTACATATTAAAACCAATGGAATATATATTAACAGCAATACTTAAAGGGCATTTTTATAGCCTTAAGTTCTTAGATTAAAAAAAAAATAATGAGCTAAGTGGTGAACTTAAGAAGTTTAAAAAAAAAAAATCAGAATAAACCCAAAACAAATAAAAAGCTGGCAATAATAAAGATTAGAAAGTAATGAAGTAGGAGAACACACACACACACACAAATAATCCACAAAGCCAAAAGCTGATTCTCTTTGTAAAGGCTAACACATAAGAAAAACATCTAGTGATCTTGATCAAGGAAAACACAAAAAAAAACTAGGAGTGAAAAATGAAACTTAGTTATAGTCAGTAGAGATTAGAAAGCTAATTAGAGAATACCATAAACAACTTTATGGCAATCTATTTAAAATTTATATGAAATGTGAACTATTAAATCCATCATGTATATAATTTTATTCATATATATAATTTTAAGACTACTGAAAAATGAAGTAAAATTCTCATTCTCAATATTTAAATATTTGAAAATTTTATCAGTGCTTTAAAATCTTCTCACACGAGGCTCAGACTGTACACAGACAAGTTTTACCTAATTTCAAGGAACAGATTAATTGAGACTTATATACACTCTGCAAGTGATGACACAGTGAAAATACTGTTGCATTCATTTTACAGGTCAGTATAACCTTGGAGCTAAAACCCGATAAGGACAGTAAGAGAAGAAATATTAGATATCAATCTTAGTTAGAAGCACAAATGCAAGATACTAAAGAAAATAGAAAACTGAGTGCAGGATATTACTTTTAAAAGAGTAACAAAAACACATCAATCACATTAACAAATCCCAAAAATCCAAAGGGCATTTACCATATGGAAAAATGTAAGTATCACTCACAATATTAACAGATTGAAGCAGATTTTTAAAATCCTAATTTAAATATATGTGGAAAAAAATTTATACAAACACCACCACTCACAAACTCTAAGCAAGATATATACAGAATGACACTCCTTAATGAAATATATACCATCATCAATGTCAACAGTGAAAATCAGGGAAAAGACAAGGATACCTAATATTGCTATTTCTATTAAAGAATGAACTTGAGGTCCTAGGTAGCACAGTAAGACAAGAAAAGAAAAAACAAACAAAAACAGATGCACCTGTTTCAAAGGGGTATATGAAAAGAAAAACAACTTTCATTATTCACACACAATATGAATATACAAAAAAGTGCAATGAAAGCACAAAGAATTTTAGAATCAGTAAGAGAATTTAGCAATATGGCTGACTATGAAATCAATACACAAAGATCAATTACACTTATACATATATATGTATGTGTGTATGCATATATTAAACATATGGAACAATTTGACTATTTAATTTAAAAGAAAATACCATCATCAATAGCAGTAAAAATAAGGTACTGAAGAATGTCATCAAATGATATACACGACCTCATGAAAAAAATTACAAAACTTTGAGATATCAAAGAAGACCTAAAGAATTGAAGAGATACATGAATGCAGATAATCATCCTTAAAAACACATTAATTTTTCCCCACTGATCATTAGATCTCATGCAACATCAACAAAATCCCTAAGAGGCTTATGAAAGATCTTGGCAAACTTACTTTAAAATTTCTGTGGAAGAAGACAGGCCTCCAAATAGCTAAAAGCAAAATGTACATACAGGATGAGAAGAAGAGAAAAGACGTTGCTACCATATACCAAAATGTGGCATGAAACTTAATACAAAATGGCACTGAGGCATGGGGAGACAAATCGACCAAAAGATCAGAAAAAAAAGGACTCAGAATGAAAGACCCTTACAAACACAGAAACTTACAGTACTGCAGAAACAGCACTGTGGATGCCTACAGAAAGGATAGACTTTTCAATAAACGATTCTAGAACAAATGCATATCAAGATATTTAAGAAAAACTAGAATTTAAAGCCCCGCTTACCACTACAAAATCTATCCCAATTGTATTAGAAACTTAAATGTAGATGTCAAAGCTATGAAATCCTTTCTTGAAGAAACACATGAAAGAATGCCTTTATGATCCTGAGGTAGAAATGGATTTTCCAACCATGACACAAAACATGAAAAGGTAAAGGGAAAAAATGACTACATTAAATTTAAGGCCTTACGTTCATCAAAAAATACCATAGGGAGTGTAAAACGACAGGTCATAAAATAAGGGCAAGTATTTGCAGCAGGCATGACTGAGAAAGAATTATTATCCACATACATATCAATAACACCCACGAATCAATAAGAAAAAAAACAGTCATTAGAAAACTGAGGAGGGGAGATTTTATAGAATAAACATGAATGATAAATAAATACATATAAAGATGTTTAACCTCATTAAGTATCAAGGAAATGCAAGTTAAGACCATAGTGAGATATATTTTCTATTTTATAACCCATAGATTGATATAAGGGGCTTCCCTGGTGGCTCAAACTGTGAAGAATCTACCTGCCATGCAGAAGATCTGATTTTTGATCCCTGGGTTGGGAAGATCCCCTGGAGAAAGAAATGGCAACCCACTCCAGTATTCTTGCCTGGGAAATCCCATGGACAAAGGAGCCTCATGGGCTACAGTCCATGGGGTCGCAAAGAGTTGGACACGACTGAGTGACTAACACACATACATACATACATACACACACACACACACACACACACACACACACACACACAGATTGATACAAATTAAGAAATCTGCAAACACCAAAAGTGGACAATGCTATGTACCCATAGTAATCTTTTATGCTGTGGGTGGGTGTGTAAATTGGTAACATCTCTGGAAAACAATCTGGCGCTATCTTAACATTTGCATGACTCTATAACCTAGAGTTTTACTCACGGATATCCAAGACAGCAAAAGAGATGACCAAGAGCGCATCAAGCGGTGTTTAGGAAAATATGTAGTCTCAAAAACTGGGAACCAATCCAAAGGTTCATGAACCAGACAGTACGTACGTAAACTGAGGTATATTCACGAGCGGCAGAAATGAACTAATGCCACACACAGCAACCTGGACAGATTGCAAACACACAACACCAAGTGAAAAAAGCGAGTAGCACAAGACAGTATAGGACGGACACTGTATTTCTAACCCTCCATCAAGTAAAACCAAACATCACGTTGTTTAGGGATACACAGACATGTCATTAAACCACTCTAAAAAAAGACAGAATATTTACTGCTGGCAAGAAAGACGGGGGAAGGCGGATGAGGAAGAAGCGCACAAGGTTCCAATGATGCTCCAGCTCTGACAGTGAGTGGTTAAGTCCCCAGGTCTTCCTCACGCCATCATTTAGCTTCATAACTCACATACACTACATGTACTATTTTGCAGGTGTCAAACATCACAAGATAAAATATGCTTGGAATACCTGGTTGGGGCTAGGCTTATGAAAAGTATATGCCAAGGGAAGGATACAGAAGCCTCCAATGGAGACAACAGTCAACAAAACTCTTGCTATGAAAGAGGACCAGTCAGTGGAGAGAGTAAGAGGGAGAGTTTGTGTTTGGTTTATTACGCTTTTGTTGTCTTTCTAATTACAAAATATTTGGAGCACAGAGGGGTCAACCATAAAATTCTACAATTTTTCTTTCCAAAAAAAAATTAAACAAGTGCTGCCAATAACTGTGGAAGCAGCCCTCCCCACTCCAAAAGGAAAGTAAATGTATTTCGTTTGATTTTTCTTTTAAACTGAGAGTTATGAAGGTATGCCTGGAAGCTGATGGGAGTCCTCCAGGAGGCAGGAAGAACACGTGGATGTTGTCCACCTGCGTCAGCATCACCCAGTAACTCGCCAGCTCCAGGCACGTGTGTTAAGGCGCTTCCCGCTCAGAGCAGAGGCTTCCGGACCCCACTCCTCTCACTTCAGCACCCTTCTGAAGAAGCACACGCAGAGCCCGGGGGTCCCGGGGCCAAGAATCACTCACTGGCACGGCCATCAGCGTCCAGCCCACACCCACCTCATCCCCCTATGCTCTAACCAGCTGGGTCCGAAGCAAAGATGAAAAGAGAGGAGGGGGGAAAAATAACTTTTTTTCCTTCACTTTGAACCATGAGTATACCGCAAGAAGGATGACGGCTTACCTAACGGACTAACAAACATGGTGGGCTGAGGGGGGCTTCCAAGTGTGAGCCATCACATTCGTGAGAAAATGAAGGGAGCGGGGCAGAGAAGGAGGGAGGCAGTCAGAGGGGAAGGGGAAGCGGGAAGATTCACCGGGAGGTCTCAGAGCGGAAAGCTTCATTCTGTGGCTAATCCAAAGCTACCAGATGACTCCCCCACAGCCGCCTCAGACAAAACACAAGCAGGTAAACAGCATTCTCATCTCAGACGGAATATGGTCCAAATCTGAGCACCCTCCGAGAGTCCACCAAAGATGCTCAGCGACATCGTGGCGATGTGCTGATACCTGACCCCCAAGTGTGCGATGGACTCAATTCCACAAGATGAAATGAACCATCAAACCAGTCCAGCCTAAAGGAAACCAGTCCTGAATATTCGCTGGATGGACTGATGCTGAAGCTGAAGCTCCAATACTTCGGTCACCTGATGCGAAGAGCCGACTCATTAGAAAAGCCCCTGATGCCGGGAAAGATTGAAGGCAGGAGGAGAAGGGGACGACAGAGGATGAGATGGTTGGATGGCATCACCGACTCAATGGACATGAGTGTGAGCAAACTCCGGGAGATAGGGAAGGACAGGGAAGCCTGGCAAGCTCCAGCCCAGGGGGTCACCAAGGGTCGGACACAACTGAGTGGCTGAACAATCAGAACCTAAGCTAGCAGAAGCCTAACTGGTGCGTAATTACTGAAAACCATTAAATAAGAAGAGTCCCTTTGGTCTCCTTCTCCCACTCCCACCTCTGCACCCTCTCACAACAGAACTGCAAAATCCATCCTCCACTTTTCTCATAAAATAAAAAGCACTTCTGTGGTGTTTGGGTGCAAAAAAGGCAGTCAATAGCATGTAGTAGCTGAATGAGGTCTCAGTGTTTCCATTAGAAGATGTATAGTCAATTTCCAAGTATTCCAGTTATAAAAAGTTTCTTATGCGCGCGCGCACACACACACACACACACACACACACACACACACACGCACGCACGCAAATGCTACTGTGACTGCTCCCCAGTGGACTAAAGTTGCACATTCCAAGTAAGGTCTACGGCCCATTCTCCATCTTCACCACCCACACTTGAGGCCTAACAACCTCATCTCTCACCTGGGTTTCTGCAAAAATCTCACCACACACTGGTTCGGGCCCCGACACCGACTGCCCCTGCGGTGCGTTTTCCAGGCTGCAGCCAGAGGTCTCCCAGGCACAAAGCTGATGGGAGGAAATCACAAAGTCTCCCGATCTTGCTGCCTGGCATGATCTGGCCCCTACCTTCCACCTCCCGAGCCTCAGCTCTAACCCAGCTCTAACCCCTCCCCAAACACCAGGCCCTGCTGGTCCCCAGTCCGCTTCTCCCATGTACCCCGCCCTTCCTCTCAGACCTCAGTCCAGATGTGCCAGCTTCAGGAAGCTTCTTCTGACTGCTAGGTCAGACACTCTATCACAGACTCCTCTGATGCCTCACACTTCTCCTTTCTTTTGTTATCCAGTGAATGTCTGTTTCCCACATTCAGCCAACACAGAACTACACCCGTCTTGCTCATTATTTTATTTCTAGCACCCAGTGTAGTACCTGCTACATGGTAGATGCCCAAATTTTTTAAACTTTAAAAGTAAATCAATAACTTCTTTCATATACATTCTAAAACACATATCAAAAATATTCAAGTGTGGGAATAAAAGTGTATCTAGTGCCCTTGAATTAAATGAGTACAATTTACAAATCTGGTATCTCACTTCCACTCCAAAAAAAAAAAACCAGCAAAAATATATGGGGCATAATTATCATTGCCTTCCAACAAGTCTTTGGTACCAAATTTGAGAAGACATTCATAATACTCTTCAAAGTGCAAATTGCATAATCATTCAAATCCACCCCCTACCTTTATACTCATGTAGTACACATGTAAATAGGATTTCAATCTTTCAGTTAGTCTATGCTTAGTTTACTTGAAAGTATCCTTGGAAGATGTTTACTTCCACACTTTGACATCACTTGTTTGAAAAGCACTTTCTTACTGAATCAATATAGAACTTACACCCAAAGACAGCAAAGCAGTACCAGGCTCCAACTGCAATACTGGCACCGAAATATTTTCTTCTTTATATCACCATAGTACCTCACACTATAATTTGAATCTTAGCTTTCAAAAAAATTTACTGAATGAATGAACAAGCAAGTAAATGAAAGTTAACCATTCTTAATAATTCTCTTGCTATTTCAGCAAAACATATTCACACTGCAAAAAAAAAAAAAAAAAAAAAAAACAAACTATACGGAGTCATTCCTTTCATTTTTCTGAAGCTTTCGACATTCTTTAAACAAACCTTCAACAATAATGGATTTTGTTTAAGTAAAATTACTTGAAGTACTAATGGACTACTGCCCACCTGATCCAGTTCTACCAAAATTACTAAGGATATTAAAATGGGGGCACTGCAAAATGTACACCCATGTAAAAGAGAAACGGTTCCACATGGGCTGAAGGGCAAATGGAAGAATAATAAGAGGCTAACAAGATCAAGGAGAAATTAAATATCAAAAGAAAATTAGAAACTAAACGAAGCACCCACAAAAGAACAGAAAAGCATTTCATGGTTTGGGATACCATTAGTAGACAATGAAGTTCTAGAAGGTACACAGCAAAGAACAATTATTTGAACAAGGATTGAAATTACATTGTTCAGTCTTCCCTTCCAAATTGCAAAACTGGGTTATGTATGAAACTGTAGATTCAATCTTGAAACATGATTACCCACCTGATGACCAAAAGCTTTTATCTCTGAGTTTTAAGGCATAAGGTTGCAAAATATTCCCAACACAATCCCTTATGTTTGAAAGTGAAGACAAAGTTTGAGGAAGACATAGGTTTGGAACTGACTTTAATGAGTAAATTAGGTCTAGAATGTTCTCTTCATCATAAAAATCTTGTTTATATTCTATAGCAAATACAGTAATTCATTAATAAATTCTTCCTATGCCAATTTCAACTAGAACTTCAATTCTTGGCTTGAACTGGAAACTGGGATTATGTGTTACACTGAAACACTTGGAGGTCACAGAGAGAAAGACATTTTCATCTGAACTACCCAACACTCAAGGAGAGGGTGGTGTTTACATTCTTTTCCTATGTGTGATGTAATTTTGACACATTTTATTCAGAGGTGTATCCGGCTACTCCACAATGTTTTTACAAACATTATATAGGTTTCGGCTATGATTACAATATCTTTGAGTGTTTTAAATGTATTTCCAAATGTATTATATGACAATAACCACCAGCACATTTCCGTGCTAGCTTCTGAACCAAGGGTCACAGCACCGGTAATGGCCAGTGATGATAATAAAATTATAATGCTGATGTTCTGCAATTGGGAAATATTTTTAACGATAGTATAAAACCCCTCTTGAAGTGTACTGGAGAGTTTCACTTTATTTTTTCAGCTTGAAGATGCAGGCTTTGAGGGTCTATCACTTTGCCAATATGAAATAGCTATTTAACAGCAAACATGGCAAAAGAAGCTAGATTGCCAGAATTCAGTTAAAGAAATCACTTTCTCCAAATTAGATTAAAATTTCTACTGCTGAATGATATAACAGGAAGAGTTTGAAACTGGGAATATCAAAATCTTGATTTCCACGCTGCCACTGCCATTAAAAATATATACATATGGGGAAGGAACTGGATTATCTGGAAAGGAAATCTCAAAATCGGAAAAGGAAAAAAAAAAAAAAAAGGCATTCAAGACAGGAATGTCTGTCTGGAGGTGGTAGAGATGCCTAGATCACTAGTGAGTCCACTTTGAGCTGTAGAATCTGCTCTTCCATCCAGCCTTCCCAATGGCCTTCCTCTGTGCCTGGTTCACAGTGATCTTGACATTAAAATCCTCCCCAACATCCCCATGTCAAAAAATCTCCTCTTCTTTCAAGAATCATAATCTATTTGCCCATGAAACCTTCATTATTAATTTTCCCCAGCAAGAAGTAAGTTTTCTCTTTATCTAAACTCCCACCATGTTAATGACACTTGCCTTCTGGGCACTGAGTGCTAATTAAACATGTACTTTTCTGTTCTTTCCTGTCAAAAATATATCCCTCTCAGGGTAGGACCTTGCTCCCACAAAGCCCTCTAGGTCCTGCAATTGCTAACACAGGGGATGTGTGCATAGCATGTACTAAAAAGATATATTAGACGAACCATCAGTAAGAATTATGATGGGTAGATAAAAACTAACTGGCTAGATGGACACAACCAACATCTTACAACACTATATTAAAACATGAGGGGCTAAATTGATGCTATGCTATGAATCCCCAGATAATGATATAAAAAAAAACAACTTTTGAAACCGTTCATTATCCATTTTTATCCATCTTAAGTAGAAATAAAAGTAATTACTGACAAGATATGCAAATGTGCATCTTTTCCACAACTTGCTCGTATTTTACACAAGATGAAAACTAGAGTGTCTAGAGCTATCATTTCAACAAAGCTAGGTCTTTCTCTAGTTTAACAGTCCTCGAAATGCCTTGTAGTTAAGTCTTGGCTTGGGCGATTTGAGATTCAAAACCTTCCATTTGGATACCTTGCAATTCAGCTAAGCACCCCAAAAGGGAATGTTTAAATTAATGGAAGATTAAAGCAAGGAAGAACATTCTAAAAGGTATTCTGTAATGGGGCTTTGTCACCACCTTCTCTGTTTTATTGGGAAAACAGTCTTTTCCCAGGGGCCTGAAAGTTTATATGCCAGCCATCAGTCTCATTTAACTATTTGAACTTAAAAATGTCAGAGAAGAGAAAAAGTAATGGAAACGCTGACATGCTATGAAGTCAAGAGGCGTAAGCACTTGCTCCTGCAACCCAGGGTCATAATTCAATCGAGCTGTATTGTGACGTCATCTGTTACAGAAAAAAGCCAAATGGTTTATGAACAGCGCCAGAACCCCCAAGATTAAATTACAGCCCTGATATTTAATCAGGGGTCTTACTTTGTTATTTTTAATAACACAATACATTTTAACAGTTATTCGTCAACTGCCTTAGCCAAATTAGAGCACGTGATGACAAGTGACCTGGATTACAGGGGCCATCTCTCACGTTCTGAACTTTTATTATTTTTCAGAAATGGAAGATCATACAAGTTTCCCTCCTCTTAAGAAACATACAGTTGGTACCAACGGATTGAGTCCAAATCTTAATTAAAAGCAGCATGGGGTCCCTGACCAGCGGGTCAGGACATCTGTATTTGTGTCCTATTACAGCCCATAACCAACTGTATGATTTGAGCAAAAGATATTTAACCCTCCCAAACCTTGGCTCTTTATTTTAAAAAAATCATAGACCATCTCTAAACTCTCCTGATAAGTCTAAATTTCTATAAATCTTTTACTTAAAAAAAAACAACATTGTGTAGTTTCTTTGGGATTCCTTGAGGATCAAAGTGAAAAATTTGTATAGCTGAAAAGATGATGAACTTTTAATTTAATAAAAAATCATTACCATCGAAGAAGCATGTGTCAACTAAAAATTTAGGGGCAATATCAGTGTCAGCAAACGAAACAGGTCCTTTAAAAAGTCATGTACAAATAGTGCTGAACGTGTGAAGGGTTGTTTGCAAAACAAATCAATACAGGCACATCCAACAATGGATTGCAGTTAATAAACCACATATAGTAATTACCACCAATGGCAGTTTAGAAAGTGATTCATTAAATGTTAATTGTCACACAGAAGTACAAAAGCAGCCATTTGAACAATCAAGTGGCTGCACCTTTAAATAAAATACTTTCTTACAGCCCTGAAATTCATCCATATAAACTGATTCTAAACACACCTGGGTATTTGATATGCTGATTAACTGGGCCTTTATTTATTGCTGAAATGAAAGTAAATATGACAAGCTTTTCAATACTTTTGCTATTCCTTTGAGCCTGATATAAAATATATATATAAAACGTATAAAAAGTGTTAACCAATCTTCTCTGAGATTAAACTGCTATTTCTCTTACGTCTTTCATAAGGATTAAGAGACATATGGTTCAAAAGGACCCACCTAAATTCATGTGCCTACTTTATTGCTGAGTCTAAGTGGGCTCACAAATTTAGAAAATGGATAACCCACATGTAAGCTAATAAACTTGGTGGTCAATTTTGAAACCTTTATTCAAAGTAATAAGAAACCAGTAATCAAAAAAAAAAAAAAAACCTATGATATGCTTAACTTTATTTTCTGTAATACTCAGCGCCATCCAATTGACTTGGAAGAACACCTGGTCATAAAAAATTGGGTCATAAAAGACAAAAAAATAAGAAAAGAGGGGACTTTTTTTTTTCCTGTTCCTACCTAGCTTCATTTGGATGCTCTGTCTGTGCAAAATCTGACTTACCCAACATACAGATATAGGTTCTCAAAGTTTGGCCAAGAACATTTTGGTTCCAGACTTGTAAACCAAAGAACGTTTCAAAACACACCATGTTCCTTATTAGACAACTTCAGATCTGTTATCTTAGCTTATGGGAACAGACCTAAATGGCATCATAATACTAAAAGTTGAAAATCACAGGCCTGGGGCCACCAGGACTCAACTCTCTGCCTTGGACGAGGTTGCAAACTTTCAATATAAAATGCAGTTTACCATTAGGAGTAAATGTTTGATCTATAAAGCTTCCAAAATTACTTTGTTTATCATGGCAGATGAAAGCAAAAAGGAATAATTTTAAGCTCAAAACAAAACTGTTTATACGACAGTCTTGACTGCTCCATGATTCTAAGCATTTAAGACAGATTCGAGCAATTAACAGCATAAACTTTCATTACATAGTTCTATTATATATGTTTATGTGACTTAGCTGTTCATCTGTTATTTAAGTGATTTCCTCATTACAATAGTAGGGTAAAGATAATTTGCTGATGCTGTCAAAAATGTTAAGCATTTCAGGCTCAACAGATCTCAGATCCCTACACTTGTTTAATGCATTTTATTTACTTAAGTCACTGTCAAATAGAGTACTGCTTCTTCCTTCTGAATTTAGAAAATGTAACATTTTAAGCACATGTCTGGTAATAGACATATCAAAACTTAACTTCAAAGCTGCTTATTTTAGGGATGCAGATAGAATTCAAGATTTTTGTTCTGGAATATTAGGTTTCAAAGATCTAACAAGAAACTGTAAGACTTTTTTTACAGTTAAAGATAGGAAACTTTTTTTTTTTTAAGATATTAACAGAGCAAGCTTGGTTATCTCAACTTGGGGTTTTACTAGGTTCATAAAAATTGAAAACAAAATATTTTTACTGGTACCCAAGCAGACTGCTAATTTACAGTAGAACCAAGTCACAACTTTGAAAATACCCACTATATTTTCCTGGTTAAAAAAATAATAATAATAATATGAGAGAGATACTAAGCTTATTTGGATGATAAAGCAGGAAAAATAATGGACATGGCTTATACCATTAGTGTAAACATGTTTTTTAAAAATGTTTATCTATTCTAATAATCAGGAATAGTATCATACACCAAGCCTCGTGTGTATGTGTGTGTGTGTCTGTGTCTGTGTGTGTTTGAAAAGACACTGAGCTAGGCAGACAGACCTAGGTTTAGAACCGAACTCATTCTTGGCTGCCTTGAAAGAAAGTAGTTTATCATCTCTGAATCTCGGTTTCCTCATTTATGAATTGAGCATGGTAATCCTGGCATCTCATTGGGTTCTTGTGAGGATAAAAAAAATACAAGAATATAAAGTGCACAGCACACCACTTGGCATAGGAAGAAGCACTTTAATTCCATCAGTATCATGCCCATCCACACCCTATTATTCAATCTAACATCCTGCAAATAATCAGAGGCCAGATCAGGCAAAACAGAACGATCCACAGTCCAAAATTCAGCTCCAAGCCTTAAAAAACAATCAAAGGGCACATATACATTTAGAAGCATTTGTAGGCACAAAGATCAGTACACAAATCCTGAGACCCTGTTATGCAACACAAATTACAGAATAAAACATAGGACTGAAACCAATGTTACTCCAATAAAAAGATTTGCAGGGCCACAGAGAATCAGCAAATCAAAACTTGTTTTTTAGAATAGCAAATAAACACACACTTGAGAACCTCTTAACATGGGCCTCAGTTTTCTTTGGCTGTACAGTGAAGGCACTGGGCTGTGTATTTCTAAGGGGCTCCGACCCCCAAAATTCTATGATTCTAGTGAAATGGGTTTAACACCACACTCCTTGTTTTTTAACCTGTTAATTTATTCTTCATTTTACAAAAAGCCACACAACCATTATGAACTGCACTGTAATAGTAAGGCTGTTTAAAAACAGATACAAACACACACAATTAAATAACTCTACTGCACAAATACCTTTGGGGGAGACCAAAGGTATTTTTTTTCACACCGTAACCATGAACTCAAACTGTACGGATGGAAATTAATTCAGGAGGCTGGCCATTTGAATCTTCTCTACAACACAAAACGACCCACTGGGTCGATATTTTTTTCTTACTGAATTTTCTAAACTGATGTGTCATCTGGGTGTCACGTGGATATTGGTGAACAAACTTGTGTGAATGTCAAGAGACATTTTTTCGCTTCCAAAAATGACCATGACAGGGATGTGGTATTTTATTGCTGCTGTTAATTGTTAAAACACCCATTCACTTGGCACCTTTAACAAATGCTGAACACCTAAGTAAAACTAAACAGTTACAGGGGGGAAAGGCTCAACTTTTAAACTGAGGGAGAAAGATGTAGAATCCATCACAGACTAAGTGTAAATACTTGTAACAGATGTGACCAGGGCTATTGTTGAGTATGGGGCCCCAACTTTAAAACTACTTTTTAAAAGATGCCAAAGCTAGTCTGTTTATCTTTTGCTCATAAAAGAATCAAAGGTGACCAAAGAAAACTGCATTTTTGTTATATCACAAAATTAAATCCCTGTTCATCAATAAATTGTAGACTCTTGATGCATTTTTTTTCCCTTTGGGTAACTTGGCCATCCTACTTTTTAATGAGAATAATTTTCCAGTCATCCAGGCATGCGGATGCTTTTAGCTTGTTTTAAGATCAATGATACGATGGATCTGCAGTCCCTTTATAGAAGTCACCATATAGATTTCAACTATTTCTTACAAATAATTCCAGAGCCCACCAGTTCTCCCTGTTAAGGTCATCCACACTCTGAACTATCATGGCTGAATTGTTTTAGAGCTCTCTGCTGAACACCTGCAAACATCAAACAAAAACGGCTGGTCCTTTCCTGGGTTGACAAAAGCCTTTCATGTGAAAAATGCTCCCTGGGAATGTCAGGCTGTAGCTCAGGTTACATTCCATTCTCCCTAGCAGCCTCACCATTTCTTAAGGTGGTAGGGAAAACCATGTTTGTGAAATGAAAGATTAAAGGCAACATGGCCACACTTTATTTTCATTCTTACACTGCACATCACGATGGAGCGTCCTACATGTGAATGGAACTCACAGCTACAGAGAACTTGAAGCAGGAAACATCACCATGCCTCACTCTGAAAACAACAGAGCAGTTCATCCCAACATCAACAGTGCACTTATACTTTCAATCTTTTTTCCCCTGAACCCAAGTTTCAAAGCTACCCATGAGAACGCTATCTGAGCACCCTTGCTCGGGACAATGGATATTAACCGGATGTACATTTAGAAAATTATTTCTCAGTCCAAAGTTTTCTAGTTCATCCTTTCAGTAAAGAGGCAAAATGCAGTTTTTCTCATTTTTTTTGTAAATTTTTTGTGCTTTAAAAGGGGACTTAGTTTTGCTACTGAGTAGAAACAAAGCCACTTACTATGTCTTGGACAGATGAGAAAAATCAACACTTCAATCTGTACTCTGTATGTTACAGTCCCCATCATACTGCATTGGATGAATACCCTGCATTTGCAATCCAGCCACCAGAACAAAATAGCCACTACACTTTTCACCTTTATAAGTAAACACATGGGCCTGAAAACTACACCTTTGGCTGGTACAAAGTCACTTAAAGTTCAACACCTTAAAAATAATCACAGCATATTCACTGGAAATATCACAACCTATCTCACTAAGGATGAAGTCTCTATCTTATACAGATTTACTGTATGTATAAGACAGGTTTATGTATACAGATATACTGTCTTAAGAACTGTGTAAGTTTCAATATATGACCACTTACCAAAATTCATTAATATATATTCATACTCATCAAGCCTATACTCTGTAAACACTTAAACATCATAGCAAAGACTTCATTTAAATGTGAACACAGAAAAGGGACCAAGATGCACAGTTGTCTTTTTAAATGTAACACAATTTCATGCTTCTAAAATCAATCTTACTTTATTAAACCATACCGAAACTGATATATTTAATTATTCCAAATGTGTCAGCTTTTACAAAAAGTACAAAAGAGTATTTTTGCACTGACTCTGAAAGCAGTCTATCTCTGAGCCTTTCTGACATAATCTACTTTCAGATTTCAACTGAATACACATTTTCTTAAGGAAAATCTTGAGGAAAACTACTGTCAGAGATAAAGTTAGTTTTGATACTAACATGAAAAATTAATTTGCCTACAACAGACACTTGCACTCCTCTTTCCTTCAAAACTGTGTAGAGAACACAATATAGAAATGTGGAAGATACAATATGAAAACAAACAAAAAAAAAATGTAAGTCCCAAATTAAAAATATAACAGGTTCTAGGACAGTCAAAACACAAACATATGGTCAAGAGTTCTTTTAATCAAAGTGGACTCCTCCCCAAAAAAGATAAAATGTAAGTATAGGAGGTATCTCATATTTCATAAATTGAGTTTTAGAGATAATTCCCTTAGACTTTTGGGGCCAGCAAAAGGAGAAGTAACTTATTTGGAAATGAGCAACTTTTAAAAGGCATTAGTTTTAGAAAAAACATACCAATTATACAAATCACAAAGATGAATAGGTTTCTTTCATTGCTACAGCACCAAATGAATATTAAGAGATGTGAAATTATCTTCAATAGCTAACAGACAATTCCACTGGTATCTCATAGTTAAATGATGTCAATATTTACCAGTCTGACTTAAGAACAGGACTCTGTCTAATGTCCTGTTAGGTACCACTGCCAGAACTCCTAAGATACTATAGCTGTTTAACAGGCACAAATGGATTTAAGCCTTGAACCTAAAAGGACAGCAAGCAACAATGTATGCCGCCTTCTGATATGAAATTCACTGGACAAAAAAATAACTTTTTAAATGAATAGCATATTTTCACTTTTAGTAAGAGACCTTCAGAGAGTCCCCTATTAAAACTCCTCCTTAGATACCAGATAATCATTGCACACACAGATTCCTTTGTGAATACCGCTAAGGTCTTTTGAAAGCATCAGCCAAAGGTCTTTCATTTATAAAATGTAAAAGTCCTTCCAAATTTGTAACTTTAAACATAGCAAAAATTCACTGCCCAAGTAAATACTTAAGGGGAGAAAAACAGCTAAAGCACCAAAAAGGATATTTTAAATACAAATGAATTCATATTCAGCTCTTAGATTAGAGTCTCTCTATTTACAGCTATGGTTTACTACGCAGCATTCATCTACAAAATTAAGTGCTCATTTTTTAAAAAGGGTTAATTATACATAGTTCCCAGAAAACTTGATATTATTTACAAGGAATTTGCCCTTTTCATGAAAGTCAGATTTTTCCCTCTATTTTCAGTAAGGAAACATTAATTTATTCCTCCATGTTAACACTGCCTTATCTTCACATGTTTGATTACAACTGTATCAGAAAATTGCTTTTAAATTAAGTGAGAATTCTGAGACAGTTTTCTTGACTCCAAAAAAAAAACCTTTTAATTTTGCAAAAGATAACATTTTTGCCTAAGTTATACTACTAATGGATAATGAAATAACCATATCATTACAGGCTAAAATTTCAATGACTTTTGCAGAACACTTTAACAGAGCCAAAAATATACCATGAGTGAACAAACAGCTAAGAACATTTAACTACACACTAAGAAAAGAATTTACATACTTGAGCCAGTAAAATGTCCACTCGCCAGAGAAGTTGGTCCATTTTTCCCACTGCTCACAGGAGGTGAAAACATCTAAAAGAAACAAAGAAATATTACTGTTGAAAAGAAGACATCCGTGCCTTCAGAGCTCATCTGAGACCTTTCATACTCTATATAATGTACAGTTTATGCCAAGTGTTCATTTTAGTAAAATACATCACCATCCAACTTAAAACTAAAACAGGCACAATATTACCAATCACTCTTACCCCCCCACCCTTTACCACTCTGTTCTTTCTGTTTCCTCAGGTTCATTAAATCGCCAGAACTAGGCAGTACTACATTTTAAACCACAACACAGTCCCCATAATGTTAACAAGATTCGGTTTGGAGGGCAGCGAGCTCTCTAGAAGACACAAGTTTTACAAAGGAGAAAAAAAAAGTTGTTTATTTTATATTGAAAACCTTGGCCATAAACGTGGCAATGTCCATTTCGATCCCGTATAGGATTTGCCTGTCATATGTGAACCCAAATAAAAATAAAAGTGCCACCTGCACTAAATTCTCATTTCGTCTCTCACATGAGAGCGTTTGGAAGCAAGACTCTCTCCCCCTCTCTCTCTCTGTCTCTCTCTCTCTCACTCAGTCTCTCTCTTTCACTCCCCCTCTCTCCAGCATTTATTTCGACCCTAATTGGTTTCCCTCTTCTTCGACGTTATCTAGTGGATAACGCGCACCTTCCCTGAGTCAGAGCCTGCGGAAAGCAAAGGAACGAATGGACGAAGTGCAGCAAGCAGAAAGGGGGCTAAAAGCTGCCTAGGGCTACGTTTCCTGGCAAAACTTCCGAAAGCCATTTCTCCAAAAGGTCTAGAAGAGCAGCAGCAGCAGCAAGAAAAGAGAGCCCCCCCACTTAGACGGCGGCTTGGATTTTGTGTGTTTTGTGGATTCTTTTCATTTTGCTTTGCAAATGCATCTGACACCAAACTCATCTGGCATTAAAAATGAATTAATTCCCCTGATATGCCTGGCACTTGGTTTGGGGAAGGGAGGCAAAGTGATGGAGAAGGACCAAGTCCAGCCGTAAAACTCCACAAGTGTGTAAGTTCTGCTTTGTGTGATCGCCCGACTACGAAATTTACAAAGTCTAAAGGGTTTCTAAAGAACGTGTGCTCAGCATATACACACGAGTTCTCAGAATCCCAGGAGAAGATTTAAGTGGGAGAAGGCAGGTCCTACTGATTCCAAACCATCGTCAGTTTAAAACTTTGAGCCAACTGAGGTCTCCTATTTTCTCTTTTCCATTTTCAGAAAAATAAATAAATAAAATGAGTAGCACGCAAAGTACCAGTACTTTTAGGGTTCTGATAAGGCCAAGTTAAGGGGTGGTTTACAGTTTAGAGGTGTCTGTTTTTCCCTTCCACTGGGGTGAGACTCCATTATTTGGGGGTTCGGTGGGTAGTGAATTCAAAGCAAGTAATCAGACTGAAAAAAAAAGCCTGAATCCTCCATCACACCCAAAAACTGTAGTTAAAAACTTATCAGAAAGACCTTCACGTTTACCAAGCATTCAGCCAATTAAAAATTATTCCTGTCCTTTAGATTCTACTGGTTTCTAGCTCAAAGTGCTTGGGTTTTTTGGTTTGGTTTTGTTTTGTTTTACAGCTGTTGTTAGTTTCCACCGTTCTTTCTTACCGCACTGAAATCCAGTAAATCACTCAGCTCTTTGTCCGTGCCTAAGGCAGCCATTCGCTGTTGGTGATGCATTTTAGCAAAATCACACAAACCTAGAAACATGGAAATAACCGCAATCAGAAAATCCAGTCCCAATCCTTGGAGAAAACACAATCGGATTTTTGGAGACTGGGGGTGGGGGGGTTGGGGGTGGGGACGTGGGGGCGGGTGGGATTAAGGTGGAAAGGAGGGAGGGATAGGAGAGTTGCTGGGTGTTGTTTTTTTTTTTTAAGATGGAATAGGCAGCAATAGCAAAAAAAAAAAAAAAGCTATATTGATACTGTATTTCCAAAGAGACGATCAAAACTGGTAACATCCACTATAAAACCAAATCCGGGAAGGGGAAAAAAAAAAATTGCCGCTCCTCAGCGTATCATTTTATGCAACAGGAGGTAGAGCGAGAAATGAATGGATCACAGAGAAAAGAGAAACTACTCCGAACGATCCGGTCTCAACTTTCCCCCCCACCCTCCACCCCACCCCCCTCACACACACACTCGCGTACACACGCGCGCACACACACACACACGCACACACACCACTCCCCTCTGCGTTTCAAAGTAGCTATAAAGAAATTAAAGATGAGCGTCTCTGGAGTGAAAACACGTCCAAAGGGGGAGGGGTGACAGGGTCGGCGAAAAGAACGGGGGGCGGGGGGGGGGGTGGCCCCGCGGTGGAGGGTCGGGGCTTGTAATTGTCCAGCACCCTAATTTGTGAAAGAAAGGGTTGTAAAAATTAAAGTCAGGCCCTTGGCAAAGTCAGCGGTCCCTCCGAGCGGCAGCGCCGGGGAGGAGGGCGTGGGGGGGCCCGGGCGGGGAGGAGGGGGGTGCGCAGGGACGAGGGGGAGGGAAGAGCGCGGGAGGGGAAGGGGTGTCTCCAGCGGGAGCGCCGGGGAGACCGGGCGCCCGCGGCGCCGGAGGCGCGGAGCCGCGCGCGGGGCCGCCGAGCCCGAGCCCCCCGCGCCGCCCGGCGCTCCGGCCCCGCCGAGCCCGGCGCGCTCGGCGCCGCTACCTACCGCCCGCGCGCGAGAAGGGGCTCTCGGTGCACCGCCGGCGCCCAGGCGGCGTTCATGTCTACCCGCCGCCGCCGCCGCCGCCCGCGCCCGCTCGGTCCCCGCCGCCGCCGCCGCCGACGCCGCCACTACAGCTCCGCAGACAGACAGCCAAGATCCCTGACTCTTAACACCAACTCTCTTCTCCGGGGAGGGGAGGGGACGGGCGGAGGGGGAGGGGGAGACACGCCGAGGCGCACGGAATTGCAAGTTCAGCAAAGAAATGGGTGGGGGGGCGGCTCCGGCGGGGCGACGCGGCGCGCGCGGGTCGGGCTGGCTGGGATGCGGACCCCCGCCCGCCGCCACCCCACCCCCGAGAAAGAAAAGGAGAAAAAAAAATCATCTCTACACCTCCCCCGCCTCGCCAAAAAAAAAAAAGAAATACAAACGAAATTTCACCGAGCACCTCATTTTCCCTCAGATCGTCAGTTACAATCTGAAGCCTGCACCCTTCAGGGTTTTGGTGTTTTTTTTTTTTTTGCCCGTTTCATCCAGCCGAGGCACACTTTGAAACGGATTCCACTTTACGTCCCCTCACTTCTTTCTTTCTCTGATTCTCCCGTTCCCTCACTCACACATCCACACACGGTAAAGCAAGTTTATACTAGGCTGCAAATACACGTGATGCAAAAAGACTTTGCCAAGAGGAACAATATTTTTTTTTTTTCTTTCTTTTCCAGATACAAACCAAGCTACATTTTACTGGGGAGATTTTCCTATCGGTAGTTCTGCGTTGGGGGGGTGGGGGGAGAGGCGAAACCCAAATTACATACTTTTTTTTTTACCCCTCCCTTTTAAGTCACAGAATAGTATAGCTGTGAACTTTGCAAAAAAAAAAAAAAAAGGCAATTTTTGAGGGTAGATGTTGTTTTGTTTTTACACTTGAGTTCCTAGGCACGCTAAGTCCCCGTTCGCCAGCACGATAAGTTTTTCATTCAACATTGACCATTACAGGCCCTGCATGCTCTTAAAACATACTTTTTCACATCACTTTTTAGGATGAAAATTAAGCTGCATAATTCTACCGTTTCGTAATAACAAGCGTGCTTCGGCCAGTATATGCAACAGACGCTATTTTAACGTGTGCTAAAATACACATTCTATAAACCCTGTTATGGCTAGATGTGCGAGTACATACACAAAACGCATGCACACACTTTTTCCCATTGGCAGTTATTTAATAGGTTGTTCCTTTTGTTTTAAAACACTGGGATCGACATTTTAAAAATTAAATTAAATTACAAACAGTTTACTCTGACAGCAAATTGTAACGTTACCTTAAGTGGCCACAAAAATGCTCACAATATTCCAAGGAAAGTGACTTTAAAAAGAGAGACAAAAATCTTCTGCAAGTACTGAGTATCTCACATGTGTATCCCCCAAAAAAGTACTTTAACTGGTACTCAGTTCTGTTCCAGGGATATCCACAGAATACAAGATTATGCACCTGGCTCTGGTTTTTGCATTTTCCACCATAAAACTGCAACAAAACTCCCTCCCCCAAAAAAGAAATCATTAAAAAAAAAAAAAAATCCAACAACTTTTTCTTATTGTTTATAAAAAAATATCAACACAGGATAGTGATAATTTTTCCTCAGACAAATCTTGTTGGTGGCTTTTTTTTTTTTCTTCTCCTCTTATAAAGTCTTAAACTTGTTCCAAGTTTAGAGGTGTCTCATCCTCCTCCTCCTCCTGATCATCACCATTGACTCCCCCGTGGAGTCACATTGATAATAATAGGTTTCCCTGAAAGATACATTGTAATCCATTCACATCCGGGCACTGCGGGCTTATAAAGAGAAGGCGCTGCGGCCGCCGCGGCTCCTCCAGACAATGACTGGGGAGGGGCGGGGCGGGAGCGGGCGACCATAGAGTAGTAAACAGAGCGCCTAGAGAGGCCGCCAAGATGGCGGCGCGTGCGGGCCACGCCTCCTCCGGGAAGGGAGGCGGGCGGCGGGGCGCGGGCGGGCGTCGCGCGTGCGGCCGGACCGCAAGGGTACCCGAGGCCAGGGCCTTCCGCGGGCCCCGTGCTCCTGCGCGCTGCTGCTTGTTCCTAGCTCTTGCCCTTCTCTGTCCTTTGACCCCAAAGTCTGGTTTCTAAAGAAATGAAGGAATTAAACCCCGTAGACTTGCTTCAAGAAGTCGGATCCCCTGAGGGCGACTTGGGAGTGGGAGGCCGGGAGAGGTCACGGCGGCCTCCTCGACGGAAAACCGGAGTCTGGTCCTCCCTCAGCGTGGAGCCGGTCCTCTTAGCGAGGCTTGGCTGGCGTGGAAAGAGGCCGATGAGCCAGGATGCAGCTCGCTGGCCTTGGAGAGGGATGTGGGTCCTCGCCTGCACCACCCGCTCTCCCACCTTTTCCTAGACTCCTGGCAAAGAGAACTCTTTAAGTCCAGGAAGTCTCCACTTGAAGAAGACGTTCGTCTATTTCCTTGTAGACTTAGATCGATTTTTTGGCCGTGGCCCGGGCTCGTGAGATTTTAGCTTCCCCAACCAGGGATTGAACTTGCACCAGCGTCAGTGACAGGATGGAGTCCTAACTGCTGGACCTCTAGGCAAGTCCCAGTTTTATTCGGTGACCCACTAACTCAGTAGGGGAGTTCTGGCGGAGAAAGTCTTCTAGCCAGTTTTCTGGTCTGTGGAATGCAAATAGCAAATGCCTGCTTTATGAATTTAATAAGAATTAAAGGGATAAAGATAAAGACGGAGATGCCCGGAAAGAAATCTTCTCTTTCCATCTCTAATTCTTCACTAAGCCAACTGATATCTCTAATCTAGCCCATGGGATTTTAAATGGAGATTTCTATACTCCAGAAGAATAGCAGTTAGCCCTCCCAGTGAAGAAAAGCAAGTAATAATAATTATAGGTTAACACTTACGTTGTGAGTTTACTCTGTGCCAAACACTGTCCTAAGAATTTCTCAAATATTGGAGAATGACTCTGGAATTTGTGTTACTTCTGGACCCAGAGCCGCTGAGTAAATGGTACAAACTTGCCTCAATTACACAACTTTATTAAGTGATAGAACCCACCTTTGATGGCAGGCAGTCTACAATCAGAGTTCACATCCAACCACCTTCCCATACAATCTGGCAGTGGGAATGTCCTAATCTCCATTTTCTGATGTGATTTTGTGGCAATGACAATGATCTTTTTGTTTATATATAAGTTTTTAGGGAACAAGAATTGGAGCATTTATACATTGCTTCCTGTCTCTGCACACACGTGCAGATTCCTGTCTTCTATACCCATACCCATGTCCGCATCTTAAAATTTTACATTTAGACACTACTATATGCTGCATAATCACAAGCATTATCTCTAATTCTCAGAATAAGCGTCTACCTTCTCAACTGAGATGATGTAATAAAAAGATCACAAAAATTTAAGAGAAGTATTTTACTGGCTCTGCCTCTAATCAATCAATCAATCAAGGCTTGATATCAATGTCTTTTGCTGTAAAATGCAGAGACCAGGTTAGATAATCCCATAAAACTCCTTCCAGTTTTAAGACTCCCCTTTCCCCCAAATTTCAAGGGGAATAAATGATGTGTCCAGAAGTCAATGATTTCAGATCTAGGACCTGAACGCACCTAGTTACCGGCTAGTGGTTTTTGTATTTGGTGTTTTTTTTTTGTTTTTTTTTTTTAACTGTACCCTACAGAAAACGGTGCAACTACCGTTCTGATTTTAACTAAGGGACAGATTTGAAACTGGTTTTGGTTTTTTTCCTGATCTAGCTCACTTTTACTCCTGGCTTCTAAATGTATTTGAATATGTCATGTTAACATCATCTCTGGGAAGTACCTAACTCACCTACTGGGGTATTGAGAAAATTAATTTTAAATGTACATGATAAAAGCAATCAGATAATAATCTATGGCCTCTAAGCCAGAACCATGAAAAAAGAAAAAATTAGGGTATAGTTATGAAGATTGGAGGCACTTTAGAAAAGAAAACTCAGTAGAATCATGTGAAACTTAGATTAAAAGGGAAATGCAGGAGACATATTTTGGGATGCCTGCTCTATCATCTACAGAATTCCTCCTCTAGGAACCTGTTCATAAATCCTGATAAAGAGGTAGAATTTGATGAAGGTGTCACATGACTCGTTCCTGACTCACCCCCAACAGCCCCCACTGACTGGACCACAGGAACTAAAGGAAGAAGAGATTGACAGGGGTCTATAGTGAGTGACGGATCCGACAAGTTGGGTCAGCGGGCCAGAGCTAGTGTCAGGAAGCCAAGCCATGTGAGAACTGTGCTTATGGGGAAACAAGAACCATGAGTAAGCAGAGGAAACTGTTCTTCAAATGAGAAGGAAAGGTCTCAGAAGTTCTGAGAAAATCAGTTTAGTCATAGGAAGAAATGTCTGGATATCTTTTCTCAATTATTTGAAGACTACCTTGCCTCCTATTCCTAAGAAAGCTGATTCTTGCAGTGCTCAGCTTTCCTAAGTGAGCCAACCTGAGTACTTTTCTGATCCTTACAACTAAAGAGTTCAACTAGGAAAAATAAAAAATAAAAGCTTTGGATTTCAGCATTTCAAGTCCTTAACATTAAAAAAAAAAAAAAAAAAAGGTTGTGACTGCTATTTAAGATGTAAACAATTTGTTCCACTCCCACATAGTAGAGATGCTATCCAGTTTATTGTACCACACATAGTCAGGACAGTATATCCAGTTGTCATTCCTGTTTCTCATGTGTTATGTGTCTGTGTGTGTGTGTTCAGTCGCTAAGTCATGTCCAACCCCATGGACTACAGCACTCCAGGCTTCCCTGCCCTTCACTGTCTCCCAGAATTTGTTCAAATTCATGTCCCTTGAGTCGCTGATGCTATCTAACCATCTCATTCTCCACCAGGCTCTTCTTTTGCCTTCAGTCTTTCCCCTTCTTGGATCACAGCCTTGTCGTGGTGAAGAGGCTTGCATAACTCAATGAAGCTATGAGCCATGCCATACAGGGCCACCCAAGAAGGATGTGTCATAGTGGAGAGTTCCAAAGTGTGGTCCACTGGAGGAGGGAATGGCAAACCACTCCAGTATTCTTGCCTCGAGAACCCCATGAACATGAACAGTGTGTTATGACCTTTGGCAAGTTTCAAACCCTGTCAGACATAAAAAATTATATTGTCCTCAATACATTACATGACTGGTTAAAATCAAATGTGCTGGTGGAGATGAAAGTGATCTGCAAATGACAAATTCCAATGGAGTGTGAGATATCATTATTGTATAAACTGAGTTGATGCCTGAAGATAACACTTCTTTCATAGGAGTATGGAAGGCTCGGCAAATATTGAAACCCAGTGAGTCACAGAAAAGAACAGTCATTGAAGGGTGCTTGGACCCAGCCCTTCATTTTAGTGGAAGATTTTAAGGCTCAAGTAGGATGGCTCATCCAAGGTCACATTGCTAATGAGTTGCAGAACCAGAAGTAACCCTCCGGGAACTGAGTGCCAGTCCAGAATGCCATACCATTCTCCTTCAATTTCACCCATTGTGCTCCTTCTTAATCTTACCCATGTTAAAATTAAGTAGGAAAAAAACCACAAACAAAAAATTTGGATCTCTGATGATCTAACAAAATTTATCTCAAAATTCAGCAAATAATTCTTGAGTGTCTTCCTTATGCAGCTAGTCTGTCAGGACCTGAGGCAAAAACAGAGGCAAAGAAATCAGAATGTTATAAATGTCAAGGGCAGTCCTGATTGAATGGTGACATCACGGTGAGCAAGACACAGCCTGCGGCAGACGTGGGGTAAAGGAGAGCTATTCCAGCATATTTTTAGGTTGATGTATCAAAAGGGCACATCCATCCAGGACCCCAAACTGGAGCCCCAAACATACTGCAAGGCTGAGTCAGAAAAGCAGCTGTCGGGACAGAAGAGGAGGGAGCTGGGCAGCATGTGTGAAAGCAGTCCAGAGCCTCAGAGTACACACGCAGTCCCACATACCCCAGGGCCTTTGCACCTGCTGTCCCATGATTCCTTCCCTTGGCTGTTCACATGCTGACTCCTTGTCATCCTTCTGGTCTCCATTTAAACCTTACCTCCTCATGGAGACATTCCTAGTCATTCTGTCTAAAGTAAGTACACCATCTTATTAGTCTCTGACATCAAATCAGTTTGATGTCCTTAATGGAAACTTTCCCAATTGGGATACTTTTGTTCATACTCTCCAGTATTCTTGCCTGGAAAATCCCATGGACAGAGGAGCCTGGAAAGCTACAGTCCATGGGGTCGCAGACAGTCAGACACAACTGAGCAATTTCACTTCATATATATATATGTGTGTGTGTGTGTGTATATATGTGTGTGTGTATATATATATATATATGAATGAAAGTCATTCAGTCACGTCCGACTCTTTGTGACCCCGTAGACTATACAATCCGTGGAATTCTCTAGGCCGTTCTTTTCTCCAAGGGATCTTCCCAACCCAGGGATGGAACCCAGGTCTCCAGCATTGCAGGCAGATTCTTTACTAGCTGAGCCACAAGGGAAGAATACTGGAGTGGGTAGCCTATCCCTTCCCCAGTGGATCTTCCTGACCCAGGAATCGAACCGGGGTCTCCTGCATTGCAGGTGGATTCTTTACCAGCTGAGCTACCTAGGAAGTTATATGTGTGTGTGTATATATATATATGTATGTATAATAAGATTTTAAAATAAATAAGCAAATGAAGAACTGAAGAACTTCAAATTAGCTTCCCTTAAGGTTTCACTTTTAGCTTGATTTCACTGCTGGTAAATGTTGCTGGTAAATATTCAGTTTGATTTGCAACAGACCACTGATCCCTTGTCATCTGAATCCTAGACCCTAAAGATAGCAAGGATAATTGCCTCAATTTGCCAAACCACAGAGCTTCTTCATTATTACAAATTCAATAAAGGTGCCATTGTTATAGTTGTTGTATTGTTTAACTATTGTAACATTTTAGGGATGAGGAAATTCGGGCTTGGAGGCACAACAGATTTCCTGAGGTCACACAGCTGTCGTGCGGCAGAGCTGAGACTTCAGCGCAGGTAGACCATGCTCTTGCAGAGCCCTCAGTGAGACGTGCTGCGGCTGGAGTTCTCAGCCAACTGCGTGAGGACTAGATCTGCTTAGGTTGAACTTTTTCTTTTTTTTCAATTTTATTTTTAGCTGTGCTGGGTCTTCACTGCTGCATACAGGCTTTGTCTAGTTGCAGAGAGTAGGGGCTATTCTCTACTTGCAGTGTCTTCTCTCGTTGCAGAGCCCAAGAGCATAATTGCATGGCTCTAGAGCTCAAAGGCTCTAGCTCTGCAGGCTCAGTAGACGGGGCACACAGACTTAGCCCCGCGGCATGTGGGATTTTCCTGGACCAGGGATTGAGGAAGATGCCCACGTGCCTGGCCTTGGCAGACAGCTTCGGTTGAACTTTTAAACTTGCAGCACACACAGAGAAGGTGAGCCCTCCAGGATACACACAAAATGCGTCCTACACATCTTCATTTCTTCTCTGGAACTCTATTCCTGCCCTATTCTCCCAACATGCAAGTTCCTCAGACAATGCCATAGTGCTTAAAATAGGACACACAAACTGTAACAGAGAAAATGGTTTATGACTAGGAGGAAACCTTCTAGAAGGCTAGTAGTAAATCTTCTGAGTCTTCTTTAAATCACCAAAACTCTGTGAACGCTAAAATCAAAAGGTTGTCAGTTTTATTTTTTCCCTTTCCTTTCTCCAAACCCCCAAAACATCTAAAAGTAGGTGAAATAAAAATTCTGCTTTCCTAGAATTATTATTTAGTCCGTAGGTCTTTCGGGTGCACCTACTACAACTATTTGTACATAGATCCCACTGTTGTGAAGTTTTTGATTTATTATGTTCTGTGTTTCAGTGTATGTTCCCTTTATAAAGGTGAAGCGTAGTTCTTTGTATCTTAGTGACTGAGCACACAACTTGGCAAGTGGCTGATCCTTTATGGAACTGAATGATTCTTCCAAAAGTGTCCCAGAAAATCAAGCAACTTTGAAAATAAGTTGTATGACAACAGATTAAAATAATACACTTTCCTTATTGGAGCCAGGCACATAACACAGCAGAATTTGTATTTTACCTGTTTTAGCTATTTGGGGGGAGGGTTGGAAAAGGAAAGATTTAAAAAAAAAAAACACGACACTTTCATTCTTGGTGTTCATGGAGTTTTGTTAAAGAGGACGCAAAATACATAGGGCCAGCTTTCTGGAAGCTGTCTTTCTAATCATAAAACTGTTTTCTCTGTCATAGTTTAGAGTGTTCTGTTTTAAGGATGTTGTCATTTTTGAGAGCCTTAGTAGATTGGGATAATGGGGCAGGAATAGAGTTCCAGAGAATAAGTGAAGTTGTTGCAGAGCATGTTGTCCCTTCTCTGGTGCTCTGTTCTCTGTGTGTATGTATTCACTCAGTCATGTCCGATTCCTGTGACCCTGTGAACTGCAACCTACCAGGCACCGCTGTTGATGGGATTTTCCAGGCAAGAATATTGGAGTGGGTTGCCATTTCTTCCTCCAGGGGATCTTCCCGACCCAGGGATCGACCCAGCATCTCCAGCGTCTCCTGCATTGGCCGGCAGATTCTTTACCACTGAGCCACCTGGGAAGCCTTTCTCTGTACTGCAAGATTAAAAGTCCAGAATGTGCACATTTTCTCTGCTGTTGGTTGTGATATAAAGCCATGGCACATGTCACTGAGCTATAAGCAGAAGAAGGTTCTACTTGTGTTTAAGTCTCAGCTCTGCCATACAGTAGTCGTGTGATCCCAGGAAATTTGTTGTGCCTGAAGCTTCAGTTTCTTCATCCACAAAATGGGTATAGCAATCTGTCATAAAATTACCATAACAGATTAAATATAATTTTGTTAATGAAAACACTTCGCATAGTGCTCATCCAATGATTGTAAGCAAGCGTTATGATATATTCCAATGATTATAACATAGAGTATGCCTTCACATCACCTTTTTCAAATTGCAAGTCTCAACTCCTTAAGGGCATGAAATTGACTTAGTGGTTTGTGATCAACTTTTTATTTGTTGTTTGAAGTGAAACAGAATAACAGAAAATATTGATATACATTGCATGAATTAAAAGTAAGTGTTCTTGGAGGTTTTGGTTACCAGAAAGGAAGGAGTAGGGGAAGGGATAGTTAGGGAGTCTGGGGTCGACATTTATGCCCTGCTACATTTAAAGTAGATAACTAACAAGGACCTACTGTTGGTTACAGCATGAGGAACTCTGCTCAATGTTATGTGGCAGCCGGCATGGGAGGGGAGTCTGGGAAAGAATGGACACATGAACATGTGGGGCTGGGTCCCTTTGCCGTCCACCTGAAACTCTCACAACACTGCCAATCAGCCATCCTCCAGTATAAAGTATATACATTGGAGCCGTACTCCAATAAAGAAGTTAAAAAAGGAGTACATGTTGTTTTACAAAAGTCTGTTTCAGAGGTGTATACACAATGTACTGTGTCTGTGATACGTTACCAGCAGAAATAGTTGGTAAAAAGAACTGCTTGCATAGATAGGCTTCATTTCCTAGCAAAGGCATTCGTGATGCAGAAAAGAAAGCTAATCACCTTCTCACACCTTGTCTCCCAGGATGGCTCAGGCGGTAAAGAATCTGCCTGCAATGCAAAAGATGCGGGTTCAATCCCTAGGTCAGTAAGATCCCCTTGAAGAGGGAATGGCTACCCACTCAAGTATTCTTGCCTGAAGAATCCCACAGACAGAGGAGCCTGTTGGGCTCCAGTCCATGAGGTTGCAAAGAGTTGGACACAGCTGAGTGACTAACACTTGGAGCTGGGCTGAAGCCAACCCCACCCAGCTCCCAAGGCTTATTATAGTGGGGGTGAGGGGAAAGGGGAGATGGGTGTTGGAGAGACAACCACAGGGGTTTCCTAAGCTTTCTGGACATCTATGCTGCTGTGAGCTTACTGGGTCTCGTCTTTTCTCTTGCTTGAACTGACCTCCTTCATGCAGTTCAATTCTACCAGCTCAGTTCTTACCACTCCTTTGAAGTCTGCTCTGACTTTTTCATTTTCCCCTAACACGTCTTCCTCTGAACTCATTTACTAAAATGTTCAGTACTACATACATACAGAAAAAAAAATCTACAGCTTGATAAATAGTTACATAGAGATTTACTAGTGTGTGTGTGTCTGTCAGTGGCTCAGTCTTGTCTGACCCTTTGCAACCCATGGACTGCAGCCTGCCAGGCTCCTCTGTCCATGGGACTCTCCAGGCAAGAATTCTGGAGAGGGTTGCCACTTCCTTCTCCAGGGGATCTTCCCAACCCAGGGATCAAACACATGTCTCCTGTGCCTCCTGCATTGCAGGTAGATTCTTTACCTGCTGAGCCGTAACTACACCCCAAATCAAGATACAGAACCTTTCTAGCAATCCAGAAGTTACGTCCTTATACACTCTCCGACTTACTACCACCGGAGATTCGTTTTGCCTATTTTTGACCTTGGAATCATTCAGTAGTTATTCATGTGCATCTGGCATCTTTCACTTACCATTACATCTGTAAAATTCATCCATGTGGTTGCAAATAGGAGCAGGATAATCTTTTATATTGCTGTATCATATTCCAATGTAAGAATTTACAGCCATTTATTCATTCAATCTCCTATTCCCCCAGAAAACTTTGGTTTTCACAATGCTGTCTGATGTGAATGAAGCTGCTTTTAAAATTCTATACATGTCTTTTGGTGTATGTATGCACTTATTTCTCTTGGGTATATACCTAAGATATAACTAGACTAGCTAGAAATGCTGGGTCATGGGTTATCACATTTTAGTTTTGGTGGAGGCTGCCAGATAGTTTTCCAAAGAGGTTTGACCAATATGTACTTGTACCTGCAACAGATGAGAGGAATTCATTCATTTTTTAGTTTAAATGACTGTCATTTTATATTTATATATTGGTATTTCTCCACCAGTGAGACTCTAAGCCCTTCGAGGGCAGAGACTGTCTTAAACTTCTTTGTTTTTCCAATGCTTAACATTGTTTTCTGTACAGGCATAGAGAATTTGTCAATTTTCAATAAGTGTCTAACTATGACTTTTAAGATTTTTTATTTATTATTGAGTCATTAAGAATCATAATAATAATAATATGTTTGGCCATCCTAGTTTTGGGCATGTCGCCAAAAGAATTGATAACAGGTTCTCAAAGCGATATCTGCACACCTTCGTTCACTGAGGCAGGAGTCGTAGAAGTCGAGAGGTGGGAGCAATCTCCGTACATTTTACACATACCATGGAACGTGACTCAGTCCTAAAAAAGGAGGAAATCCCGCTGTATGCGACAATAGGGATGAACCTTGAGGGCCTTATGCTAAGTGAAATAAGCCAGTCGCAAAGACAAATACTGCATGGTTCCACTTCTATGAGGCACCCTAAGCGGTCAAGTACCTAGAAACAGAAAGTAAATGGTGATTCTCAGGGGCTGTGGGGAGAGGAAAAGGGAAATCCTTGGTCAATGGGTAAAGAACTTCAGTTTTGTGAGATGACAGATTCTAAGATCTGTTGTGTAACAATGTGTATATAGTGAACGCTAATGTACATTAAAAATAGGGAAGATGGTAAATTCCGTGTGCTTTTTTTTTGCCACAATACCAAAACGTGTTTTCTTTGTAATTTCAGGAATTTAAAAGTTAAAAATTCATACACTACACCACATATGCATAATCAGAGTAAGTCAAACAATGTTGACTTTCTCTCTCTCTAGTTCAGTTTTGGAGATCTAAACTTTACTGATTTGATGCTTCGATCACTTTTCAGTCAGTGACAAAGTCTATCATGTGCTATTTAAGCCATTTCCAGATTGCATTTATTTTTTTTTTCATTTATTTTTATTAGTTGGAGGCTAATTACTTTACAATATTGTAGTGGGTTTTGTCGTACATTGACATAAATCAGCCATGGATTTACATGTATTCCACATCCCGATCCCCCCTCCCACCTCCCTCTCCACCTGATTCCTCTGGGTCTTCCCAGTGCACCACGCCCGAGCACTTGTCTCATGCATCCAACCTGGGCTGGTGATCTGTTTCACTATAGATAATATACATGTTTCGATGCTGTTCTCTCGAAACATCCCACCCTCGCCTTCTCCCACAGAGTCCAAAAGTCTGTTCTGTACATCTGTGTCTCTTTTTCTGTTTTGCATATAGGGTTATCATTACCATCTTTCTAAATTCCATATATATGTGTTAGTATCCTGTAATGTTCTTTATTTTTCTGGCTTACTTCACTCTGTATAATGGGCTCCAGTTTCATCCATCTCATTAGAACTGATTCAAATGAATTCTTTTTAATGGCTGAGTAATATTCCATGGTGTATATGTACCACAGCTTCCTTATCCATTCATCTGCTGATGGGTATTTAGGTTGCTTCCATGTCCTGGCTATTATAAACAGTGCTGCAATGAACATTGGGGTGCACGTGTCTCTTTCAGATCTGGTTTCCTCGGTGTGTATGCCCAGAAGTGGTATTGCTGGGTCATATGGCAGTTCTATTTCCAGTTTTTTAAGAAATCTCCACACTGTTTTCCATAGTGGCTGTACTAGTTTGCACTCCCACCAACAGTGTAAGAGGGTTCCCTTTTCTCCACACCCTCTCCAGCATTTATTGCTTGTAGACTTTTGGATAGCAGCCATCCTGACTGGCGTGTAATGGTACCTCATTGTGGTTTTGATTTGCATTTCTCTGATAATGAGTGATGTTGAGCATCTTTTCATGTGTTTGTTAGCCAACAGATTGCATTTAGGTTACAGTGCTTGACTGATAAAATTTGATACAGATTAATTTTTGTATGTATTTCTTAGCTAACTCACAGGAAAATGTCTGAGTAGTTCTCGTTGGGTATTCTGGGATTGACTAGGGGCAAATCCTATTCTCATGCTCCCATATCTTAGTTGTTCTCTTAGCTGCTCTCTCCAAATGTATAGCCCAGGCTCTTTATCTTTGTGCCTTGAAACCTGTAAATGCTCCTGATGAGTTTTAAGATGTGGCTTCAACAAACCTGCTCATTTGGGCATCCTCCCGGATACTCCTTTTACCTCCACAGGAAACCTAGGAGCCTGCCAACCTACAGGATGGTTTTACAGACAACACACACACTCAGTGCTTTGCAAACTTTTGTGAGCATCACAGTAATCTGGAGAGCTTGTTAAAAGTCAGACCCCGGAGCCCTAACCCTAAGGTTCTGATTCAGTGAATAGGGGACAGGGACCCATGCAGTGATGTGTGTGCTGGAGCCAGCCTGCTCCGACTCAGCACTTCATACATTCTTCCCAACTCCACATTCAGAAATGTTACCATGAGAGCTGAAATCGGCGAGGTGGGAGCATTTATACTACTGAAATCAGCAAACGCTAAAAATTAGGGCTCTCCCGGCACTCCACACCCACACCCCCAGAAAACCAGATGTTAAACGTTCACCAGCGTATCACTGGACTCACAACTTTGCAAGCAGCCAGGTAATGCCAGTGTTGTTAGTCCTGAGACTTTTGAGTTGCCTGTGCTCGGGCACACACAAACAACACACACACACACACACACACACACACAGAGGTCCAGAGTTTTGAAGCAATATAAAATAGCTGCATTTAGTCTGTAACTGCTAGAGTTCCAAACACATTGTAAGGTCAAACCATTTCTCAGGGTCAAAATATCTTGATCTATCTATCTTTCCATTGATCGACTTCTTCATCGAGTTCTGATTCTTACCCACTGAAACAGATTCTTAACCACCGGACCACCAGGGAAATCCCAATATTACTCACTTTTGACCACACTCACCTGTGTGACTTCTGGAAAGATGCTGGTCCATATGGACTTCTGACTTCAGCTGCACTTGGGCCGGAAGTGACTGTCCTCACGTACCCCTAGGCCAGGGTGTCTAGACTTTGCCACCCAGCCAGTCTCCTTTTCCCTCAGGACCACTGGAGTGTATTTCAGACCTCTGACAACAATCACGCTACCAAAGCAAGCAGAGAAGTCCTAACATGTTACTCTGAGAAAGGGAGAAGTCAGTGCTCACAGGCAGCTCCCTGAGCACCATCCAGTCTGCCCAGCTCTTCCCAAGGGACCAGCTATGTTTACCAAGGGCTCTTGGGAGAGTTAACTTTTGATGGAACTTAAAAGGTCTTTCTGCACCCTTCCCCTGCGGCCACTCAGGTCTCCAGGTCTTATATTCCATTACTGTGAAAAGTAAAAGAAAATCTGCTTCAAAGTGACCGCTGTGTCTCCTGAACTAAGAAGTGAGTATAAACATCTTTTATTTAAGAAAAAAAAGGTCAAGTTCTTCCTCACCATGCAACCTATAACTCATGTATCTAGTCATTAGGATCTTAAAAACGTAAATGGGACAGTGCTATGATTGTTGCTCTGTGAATTTTTCTTTTTTCACTGAACAATATTCCATGCCATGTTTTCACATCACGATGCATCAGTCTGCTTGATTTGCATTAACACCTGCATAATATAGAGACATACAGCACTCATATCTATGTGCCAGGTACATTTTAAAATATATTTAGTTTTTGAGACCAACCTAGGAGGTAGGTTGTAGGCACACACCCACACCACAGTAATGGGTGAACTGAGGTATAGAGAAATTAAGTAACTTGTTCGTGGTCATAAAGTTAGTAGGTATCCAGAGTTGGGTTAGGACCCAACCCGCCTGGTTCCAGAGTTTATAACTTCATTTCACCGTTCCTAGCCATGCTTTGCCTGTACAGAGCTTTTTTAAGCTATTCCTTGGCTAGTGCTGTTTCACTTTTTAATCTTTGTTGGCATCCCCTGCTGACTAGCACGTTCTTGGATGTCTCTCCTGCCTCACAGTGATGCAGACTTAGGCAATTAAAAATAACTGCTATAGTAGCTTACCTCAAAATTAGAGTAATTATTAGATAGATGACTCTCCTTTTAAAAAATGCTTCATACTCCAAATCTCAATAAAAATGACTTTTGGGTTATCAGCGGCTTTGGCAAATTCACATTACATCCACGGGCCATTAGCATCGATCATTGGGAACTCACACACATGTTAATCAATCACTTGCTTCTGCCTCCCATCTCTTTTACATGGTTCTAGATGTGGTCTATCTCGATATTAGAATGGGGAAAACAGTGAGATTTTTTATCACTCTTTTCCCCCCAAAACATGGTCATTGCCTACACAATGAAGTGTATAAAGTTTGAAAAGTGTAGGCGAGGAGAGTTTGGGTGGGAATTATGCTGGAAGCTTTTCCATTGTTACTGGCAACCATTTTATGTCATATAGCAACATTTCCTTGTCTACTGAAGGTACACTCTCCACCCTCTCCCAGGAGCTCAGGAGTAAGAGGGGCAAAAGTAAGCATAACACAGCACATAATAAACCATGCTTCCCCATTCGAGATGAAAACATTCCACTTTGGGATAATAGAAAAAAGACTGGGTTGAGAATAATAGACCTGGGTTCAAACTCTAGACAAGGCTTTCTTAGCCTTGGGCCGACTGACACTTGGGATTGGATAATTCTTCGATGACAAAGGCTGCCCTGTGCATGGTAGGACATTGAGCAGTATCCCTGGCCTCTACCCACCACATGCCAGTGAGCCCCCACCTGCCAGGGGTGACAACGACAATGTCATGGGTATCGCTAAATGTTCCCCGGGGGCAGAGTCACCCTGACTGAGAAACACTGCTTTAGACAAAGCGCTGCGCTTCTTGGAGCCACAGCTTATTCATCGATAAAAATGAAGCTCGTTTTATTTGCTTCATGGGGTAAAGAGCTACTACATTCACACAAACTTTGTAAATTATGAATTGTTACTTAAAGATTATGTTAGGTTTTACCATTGCTGTCATTTTGCACATGCGGTTTTTGAGAGCACTGTATATGATCTGAAATATATTATTAATGTATCAGCGATTCCAGAATATATTTCTATGCGTATTTCTAAAAGAGACTATTAAAATAGTTATAACAGATGGAGCAGGCAAGCACTAATCACTCACTATTGTCAATAAACTGCTAGTTAAGATGATTCCATTTCACAACCACAGGTTGTACCCCTGCTGCTGGTTAACCCGTTTTATAAAAGGCCTGCTGTCAGTTTTAAAGGAAAGGAGGTACTCAGAGTGTAGGGCAGATACTCCCCATCCCCACGGCCAGAGAAAACACCACACAAAGCACGTCTTATTGTCAGCAGGCCAGGAGATCCTCACCACCTACAGAGCACAGAGTAGGAAAAAGCCCCTCCCAACGAGAAAGCACTTTCTCTGACTCCTGGGTTGTATGACCATACGATCTTCTAAGGCTACCCTCGCGGCTCAGACAGTAAAGAGTCTGCTTGCAATACGGGAGACCTGGGTTCTATCCCTGGTCAAGAAGATCCCTGGAGAAGGAAATGGTACCCACTCCAGTACTGTTTCCTGGGGAATCCCATGGACAGAGGAGCCTGCTGGACTATAGTCCATGCGGTTGCAAAGGTTCGGACACAACTGAGCGATTAACACTTTCACTCACTCGTGGTCTTCTAACTGTGCCTATCATTCAAAAGCTTAAATTATCACAACTAATGTTCATAGCATCAATGTCATCTCATTGGAACTCCCTAGTGTGGAGATGTCATGTCGCTTGGAATCCAAAGCTTCCAAAATGTAGACAGGATTCTTCCTGTGCTCATCAATAGTGCGTACATGGGGACTTCCCTGGTGGTCCAGTGGTTAAGAATTCACTTTCCAATGCAAGGGGTGCAGGTTCAGTCCTTGGTCGGGAAGCTAAGATCCCACATGCCTTGGGGCCAAAAAACCAAACCATAAAACAGAAACAAGTTCAATGCAGACTTTAAAAAAGTGGTCCACACCAAACAGTCTTTAAAAGAAATCCATGCAAACACGGCATGGGTCTTTGTACAGCACAGGTGCTTGCCACGCTTTTATCCAGTCTGCTGGGAAGTTTTCACGTTGCTATATCTTCACAGTAATAGCTCAAATGCTCTAGATGTGAAGACTCTGCACACAAACACTGAGGGAAGGTTTTAATCTGCCACCTCATCAATTTATTTTGAGCGGATCCTTCCCTTTTTCTGCCATGCCCCAACTCCACCCAAGAATTCTTGGAGAAATAAACTCTGATATGTGTCAAGGTCATACACTGGGGAGCTTTCAACGGGGGCGGGGGCAAGTTTCCTTCCTTTCCTCATCTTCCTCTTTTTTCTTCCTCTGGTGTGGGTAAGATGGACCTCGCTGGGCTTCCTGTTGGGGGTTAATGAAGGGTTAAGAGAAGAGTGCTGGAGGCCTGCTGGGGGCTGGCTCTAGTTCAGGCTATAAGAGCAGGACAAAGAAGGTCTTTGCTTTCCCAGCAGTGCCCGCCCAGTCTCAGTGGGGTGAAGGAATACAAGGATTCTGGGAGGGGAGGAGAATGGCAGGGGATGTGGACAGGATCTCACTGGGGAGGAGGATAAGGAAACTGCAGCATCTCCAGTCGATGACAGATGAAAAACCAACTTCTACAAAGGGCCCGCAGTGACTTCGGTGGTAGGAAGTCCCACCTTATCACCTTGGAAAGTTGAGTGGGGTTAGAAGAGGCTTAGTGGGGACGCATGTATATGTATGACTGAGTCCCTCCACTTCTCACCTGAAACTCACAACATTGTTGATCGGCTACATGAAAGTGAAAGTGTAGTCGCTCAGTTGTGTCCGACTCTTTGGGACACCATGGACTGAAGCCCGCCACTTTTCTCTGTCCATGGCATTCTCTAGGCAAGAATCCTTGAGTGGGCTGCCACTTCTTTCTCCAGGGGATCTTTCCTACCAAGGGATCAAACCTGGGTCTCCTGCATTGCAGGCAGATTCTTTACCGTCTGAGCCATAAGGGAAGCCCTGTGGGTTACCTCAGTACAAAATGTTTTTGGTGTTAAATAATTAAAAAGAAGAGGCTTAGTAGTCAATATCATGGCTGCCATTAAGGCAGGGCCTTCTATGGGCTGGGATTCTAACAGGAGCCAGGAGTAGAAAAGATGATGGCTGGAAAAATTACAAAAGGCAAGTTGTTGATGTAGGAACTTTGGCACAGGTTTGAGGACTTATCTTGAAAAAGATTGTGATTCTAGCCCCTTCCTTTTTTAGCTATTAGAAACTTTCAGCTACACAAGTCTGAGATGCCTTTGTGAAACTTTCAATCCAAACAACGGGTATTATTTATAACTTAAGCAGGTACATAATTTTAAGTCAAAAAAAAAAAAATCTGGACTAGAAACAAACCAATACTCCAGACTTGATACTGATTAAAATCATGTTTATTCAATGATGCTTGTTCTTCTGGTAGAGGGATAATATTTATCTACTGTATCAATTATGTTAAGTTAATTTATAATGTTCACTCGATAATGTTGTTTGCACATGCTCCTATTGCTAGGAAAGTGCTACCTAATTCATTTTCATACATCAAAATCTAGTAAATTGATATAATTATCTTATTCTCCCTAGAAATGCTGTTGGGGTCTGGTCTGTATATCTCAGAGGGAAGAGGAATGGAACAGTAGGTGACCTCAAGTACCAGATGTTCAGCCATGTCTGTAGCACTGTAGGTACAATGAGCAGAGGTGAGGGTATTGATGTCAAATCTCCTTATTGTCAGGGAATGCGATGAATTTGAAGTTCATATTTTATTCATTTTCCAAATATTGTGTTTTCTCATATGTGCTTCTTAAAAAAAAAATCCATAGGCACACCAGAATTTATTCCCACCTTCCAAAGAAATCTGTAAACCAATAGCAATAGTTTTGATGATCTGACAGTATCTGATAAAAATGTGTTGTTCTTGAAGGTCATTGGGTCAAAATATAGATTGACTCTGATGCAGAGTTTTTGCAATAAAAATTCCAATGAATCATGAGGAAAATGTTTTATGTTAGGTATGGTGGGAATTTTCCCATGATGCAAGGCCAGGGAATTAAAAAAGTGACTCTTTCTATTGTGAACCCTGCCTCAGGCTGCCTTTCTTCAGCAAAGTTACTGCTGCTGCAAGGAACCAATAGGACAAACCCAGGAGATATTTGTCCAGAGACTGAAGAAAGATTTGGGGATGAGATGGGTTGAGGCTCAGTCACAAATCTATCAAAGAATTTTATATGTCACTGTTCACAAGTCCCATCTTCTGTTTTTAAAAACTGAGATAGATCAGCTGAGAATCTCAGCACCACAATGGTAACAGAGGTGGTCGCTGATACAAAGCGCCACCATCTTGTCAATAAGAATATCCCAGGTGGCGCCCGTGGTGAAGAACCCACCTGCCAATGCAGGAAACATAAGAGATGGGGGTTCAATTCCTGGGTTGGGTAGATCCCCTGGAGGAGGGCATGGCAACCCACTCCAGTATTTTTGCCTGCAGAATCCCATGGACAGAGAAGCCTGGCGGGCTACAGTTCATAGGATCAGAAAACAGTCGGACACAACTGAAACCATTTAGCATGAGGACTTAATACATGCTAATTCAATTTAAGGAATGAACTCAAGGAAAGAACATGCCAGGATGTGTTCCAAGTGATTTAACATCAGCGCAGAAAGTGATGTGCTATATTCTAGAGTGTGTGTTTGTGTCTGTGTGTGTGCTCAGTCATGTCTGATTCTCTGCAACCCCATGGACTACAGCCTGCCAAGCTCCTCTGTCCATGGGATTTCTCAGGCAAGAACACTGGAATGGGTTGCCATTTCCTCCTCCAGGGGATTTTCCCAACCCAAGGATCAAACCCATATCTCTTGTGTCTTCTGCATTGGCAGGCAGATCCTTTACCATTGAGCCATCTGGGACCCCCTTAGAATGTGGACTATGTATAGACTTGTTACGTTTTCACTAGACAAATAATTTTTCTCTGCCCAGCTTTTCATTCAAGTGGTGATTCCTAACACCTGTGAACAAATGTGCTTAGCCCTGCTGATGCTGATAAAAACGACAAATCTGTCTCCTTCAGTGTGGATCCGTGGATGAAAGTAACCTGCCGTACACTCCATCACACTGTACCCTTGATGGCAAAGCAGCAGGGCTGTTAGCAAAATTTCCTAGACCACAAAAAAGATAACATTAATTCAAGCACTTTAGGAAAACTCCAACAAATCTCTCTTCCTCTCCTTGGTAACTTTACAGAAGCTTTTGATATACTGATATCTTGAGGGGTTTTGGCCTATGGCTTACTAGCAAAGGAATGTATTAAACAGGCCAATTAAATCATCTTTCGCGTAAGTCTGAAGTTAGTCAACTATCTTAAACTCCCACTCTCAATAGCGTTAAAGATTTACAAGGCAAGGAGAAAATTAGACCCACTCAGCATCTTGCTGCCATGTTTTCACAAGGCAGGCTTCAGTTATCACAGGTGGAAAGGGGCTGTGTTGGAAATAATTGGGCCTTGGATATGTTTTAGAGGAAGGTGTTGAGTTAAATACGCTTCTCCATTCTGATTAGTCTGTTTGGACCATTTAAAAAGAGTAAAAGAGATGAGAACATTTATTTTTGGTTCCATGAAATTCTGCTTTGTGACTTGTCTCCAAATTTGAATGCTCTCATAGAGCATCTTAGGTGAAGAAAGCCCTGCGCTATAGGGTGTGGGAATGTATTTATTTTTTCAATCTTCCCTGCTAAAATATAAGTTTCATGAAGACAGGGTTTTTGTCTGTCTCTCCACCTAGTAGCACCTGGAAGAGTGCCGTGCACGTAACGGGCACTGAGTAAATACTGGGTTGGCCCAAAAGTTCATTCGAGGTTTTTCTATGAAGCTGTTCTAGAAAACCCAAATGAACTTTCTGGCCAACCCAATATAATTAGAATGAATGGATGGGACTTGCAAGAAGGCAAATCCATTCTACAGGTCTGTATGTCAAGTACTAGCAGATACAGCCCTAAACCTGTCACATCTTTGACAAAGTGCAGATCAGTGTGTTCATGGAGAGTCAGGGGTGGGAGGGTATTCGTTTTCCTGGCCTGATGTTTCTGAGCAGAGTGACTTCTGCTTTGTTCCCCACACTGCACTCCCCCAGGCTCATTTTATTTTGAGTTTGGTTGACCTCACTGAGCATGCTCAGCTGAGTGCCGTATTGATTGCTCTTTCCTTCCTGGCAGATGCCTTAGGATGTCTGCACTCTGGTCCGCTCATGTCATGCTAAACTCGAGGGAGGCCTTCACTGTCCACCTCGATCCATGACTGTGCGTGTGTCTCACTCAGAGGTGAAGTATTAGGGAGATTCCTGAGCCTTTCATCTGAAGCCACATTCTCTCACCATCTGTCTGACTCCTGGGTCTGGTGTTCCACCGATTCCAAATTCAGAAGGTGGTAAGAAGGAAGCTATATATTGAATCTGTAGCAGCTGCAACAGGAAGATACCCATCAAAAAGGAGCGATTTCACTTATGGAGGGGGGTTAACATGGCAGCACGAGGCATTCCAGAGGAAAGAATCTGGAAGAGCACGGTTTTCCTGCAAGACTTGGCTCCGCTGCGGCGACATTTGTCATGCTTTGCAATTTCTGGAGTATTTTTACATGAGCTGGGTTTAATATAATTAATGACAGCAGTTCCGCCAGCACAAGGGGACCCAAACAGCCACCTGACTTAGGAAGAGTGAGTGCAGTGGATCCAGGAAGGGCTTCTAGGATTCACTGACGCACGAATCTCTACGAGGTGACAGACCTCTAGCTGACTGAGAAACAGAGCAGTAGAGAGAGCAATATGGTGCCCCAGAGTCTGGCACAGAGGAAAGTCTCAGAGGAGATCGAGCTTTTAATCCACAGAATCAAAAGCTGCAACTGCCGCCCCAAGTCTTGCCTTGGTGATAGTTACACAGTTAAGTCCTTCACTGGGCCCGGGCAACTCTGGGTTGGCTCCATTTCCACAACTGCCGCAAACATCCACTGGGGTTTGACGCATCAAAATGCTATGCTGTAACCCAAAGCGTTCCAGAATAGGAACTAACCCAAAAGCTCAACTTAGAGGTTGGATTGAATATTCTCTACCACTTATTATAAGTTCGGCTTCCCCAGTGGCTCAGAAATAGAGAATCTGCCTGCAATGCAGGAGCCACAGAGACATGTGTTCGATCCCTGGGTCCGGAAGATCCCCTGGAGGAGGGCATGGCAACCCGCTCCAGTATTCTTGCCTGGAGAATCCCATGGACAGAGGAACCTGGTGGGCTATGGTCTATGGGGTCGCAAAGAGTCAAATACAACTGAAGCGACTTAGCACACACACAGCACTGTAGTTCACCATCAGCTATACCCTTTTTGTTTTCCAATGATCGTTTCCTACCATGCTTAGGCCTATTTTTCTTCAAGTAGAATTTTGATTGAATATTTTCCAGTGCTGACTATGAGTTCCCAAACAGCTGTACCACTTTTCCCTTCCAATCATCATCTTCTATTACATCTAGGCTAATTTTTCTTCAAGTATCCCCATAGAATCCCTGAGTACCATCTTACTTAGAGCTTTCAACCCTTTATATTAATTTATTTATTTTTCATTTATTTTTATTAGTTGGAGGCTAATTACTTTACAATATTGTAGTGGTTTTTGCCATACATTGACATGAATCAGCCATGGATTTACATGCGTTATCCATCCTGAACCCCCCTCCCACCTCCCTCCCCATCCCATCCCTCTGGGTCATCCCAGTTGCACCAGCCCCGAGCACTTGTCTCATGCATCCAACCTGGACTGGCGATCTGTTTCACACTTGATAATATACATGTTTTGATGCTGTTCTCTCAGATCATCCCACCCTCGCCTTCTCCCATAGAGTCCAAAAGTCTGTTCTATATATCTGTGTCTCTTTTTCTGTCTTGCATATAGGGTTATTGTTGCCATCTTTCTAAATTCCATATATATGCATTAGTGTACTGTATTGGTGTTTATCTTTCTGGCTTACTTCACTCTGTATAATGGGCTCCAGTTTCATCCATCTCATTAGAACTGATTCAAATGTATTCTTTTTAATGGCTGAGTAATATTCCATTGTATATATGGAATATACACAGCTTTCTTATCCATTCGTCTGCTGATGGGCATCTAGGTTGCTTCCATGTCCTGGCTATTATAAACAGTGCTGTAACGAACATTGGGGTACACGTGTCTCTTTCAGTTCTGGTTTTCTCGGTGTGTATGCCCAGGAGTGGGATTGCTGGGTCATATGGCAATTCTATTTCCAGTTTTTTAAGGAATCTCCACACTGTTCTCCATAGTGGCTGTACTAGTTTGCATTCCCACCAACAGTGTAAGAGGTCAACCCTTTATAAATCTGAAGCAAGATCTCTCCATGATTAAAACACAAGTTCATCATTTTTTTCGAAATTGTCATACAAAAATGTATAACATTGCTTTTTTGAGTAGATCAGTCACGTCCATAGAAGTATAATGAAAGATGCACATGTAATTGAAAATTTCCTAGGAATCACATTTAAAAATTAAAAAGATACAGATGAAACTAATGGATAGTATATTTTATGTAACCCAATATATCCAAAGTATTATGGTTTCAACATGTCACGTGCCTGCTAAGTCACTTCAGTCATGTCCGACTCTGTGCCACCCAATGGACTGTAGCCTGCCAGGCTCCTCTGTCCATGGGATTCTCCAGGCAAGAATACTGGAGCGGGTTGCCATGCCCTCCTCCAGGGGATCTTCCCAACCCAGGGATTGAACCAGCATCTCTACATCTCTTGCATTGGTGGGTGGTTCTTTATCACTAGCTCCACCTGGGAAGACCCTTCAACATGTCATCATTATAAAAATATTAATGAGATATTTACATCTTCAAAACCTGGACTGTATCTTATACCATATCTCAATTTGGATGAGTTACATTTTCTTTAGCAGAAATGATGAGTGGCTACCGCATTGAACAGTGCAAATTGAAATGTTGTTACCTCACATTTCTGGGGAGATTGGGAATTGAGAATGGTGTAGACTATTTCATTTAGTGAGACTCTCTTAGTGTTGTAATAGGGGATAGTAAGGAGGCACAGATGGCAATGTTTGAAGACCACTGTAATGAAGTCAGGTCTGCCCTTTATTTCATTTGCTTCTAAAGAATTCAGCATGACAGATACAAAGGAATGAATACAGAAGATATGGTATATATATACAATAAAATATTACTCAGCCATAAAAAATAATGCCATCTGCAGCAACATGGATGGACATAGAGATTCTCATACTGAGTGAAGTTAGATCCAGAAAAACACATGTCATATGATATTGCTTATATGTGGAATCTTAAAAAAAGGCTACACGTGAACTTATCTACAGTAGTTAAGTTCTGAAACAGAGTTACAGATGTGGAAAAGAAACTTATGGTTACTGGAGGGTAAGGTAGGAGGAAAGGGTAAATTGGAAGATCGGGACTAATGTATACACAATACTATATATAAAATAGATAAAATAAAAACCTACTGTATAGTACAGGGAACTCTATTCAGTGCTCTGTAATGGTCTATAAGGGCAAAGAATCTAAAAAAAGAATGGATATATGCATTTGTATAATAGATTCACTTTGCGATATACCTGACATTAACACAACATTATGTATCAGTTATGCTTGTGTGCTAAGTTACCTCAGCCTTGGCTCACTCTGGGCAAACCTATGGACTGTAGCCCGCCAGGCTCCACTGTCCATGGGATTCTCCAGGCAAGAATACAGGAATGGGTCCCCCAGCCTTCCTCCAGGGGATCTTGCCCACCCAAGAATCAAACCGGCATCTCTTCTTTCTAACTTGCATTGGCAGGCGCTTCTTTACCACCAGTACCACCTGGGAAGCCCAGTTATCTCAATAAAAACGTTAAAAAGTTAACAGCAAATAAAAATTGTATACATAAGAAGAATTTAACATGATGTTTACTGACAAAGGTTTTCTGACACTGGGCAAGGTAAAGCTTTTGAGCCTCTGACTTAATCGTTTGTTACATGGGACCAACCATATAATAATAATAGTGTGCAACAATAATATAATAAAAATAATCAGCATAGCCAACTCTCTTGGTTGCTGTGATCAAAAAAAATGAGAAAGCACTAAGAAAAATAGTACCCACTAGTAATTATTTATTTGGCGAAAAATATTTTCATACTTTAAAAAACAGCTCTATTGAGGAATATTTACTATTCAATAAATGGCACACATTTAAATTATATAATTTGATACACCTGACACACACAGACATGTATATACATACATATACATATATTTATATATATACGTATTAAGTTAGTCAAGAAATGCACATATCACCTCCAAAAGCTTCTTCATGCCCCTCTGTTAATTCCTCCTTCCCACTCCTCTATATTTATTCGGGTTCTTGAACGCAGCCTAATTACTTCGTGATTCATCCGTGCAGTTTCACGTATCAGTAACTGTGGGAGGAGGTCACGCCAGGGACATGAGTGATTGGCCCGGAGCTGGATCCGCGCGCGGGTCCTGCCTGCCTTCCCGGCCGCAGGAGCAGCCTCAGGGGAGCAGCCTCAGGGAACCAGCCTCAAGATCGTCAGGCGGTGCTGGGACAGTCCGCGTGGCCTTCACACCTGAACCGGGTGAAGACCGCTGGAAAAACTTCGGGCAGGTGCGGAGGTCTACTGTTTCTGGCCGCGAAGACGCGTCTCCTAGGGTGAGCTCCCTTGCTTTTTAAAGCTGCCTCCTCTGGGAAAGGCCGAGCCGTGGATCTCCATGTGGGGAGGGGGCGGCCCGTGAGCTAGGTGCTTGTGGACCATCCTAGTCTGATGCTCTTTGCTGTGGGGGGAACCGCACGTGGCGCGCGGCGACGGCGAAAGGACGCGGCGTGCACGGTGGGCGGCTGGCCTCGCGGTGGGCAGGTCGCAGGCCCCCGATGCCCCGCTGGAGGCCGGAGCTCAGGTCTGAAAGTTGGCGGAAGAGCTGAGTGCAGAGGGACGTGCGGGTGGTCCGCTGCCAGCCTCGGGGCTGGCGGAGAAGACGGCAGAGCCGGGTGTTAAGTTGCAGAACGTAGGGTCCCGGCTGCTGTTCAAGTTTGACGCGTCCCTGTCCCCGGACGCTGTGGCCTGGGCACCGTGACAGACCGCAGAAGGCCAGAGGGCCGCTAGGATGCTGGTCCCAGCTCTAGAAGGGGGCACAAACTGCCCTACCCCCGCGGAGCAACATCTCTGGGGGGGGTACACGGCGCCCCTCCCGCTAGAGACGCTCCTGAAGGATCAGTTTATCCTGTTCAAAGCGTCGCTTCCACCTACCCCTGCCGTGGCTCCCGGCCACCCCTGCCCTGGCACAGACTGCCCTGTTGACTCGGGGCAGTAGAGAAGCACCCCGTTTACTAGGTCACCGGCACTAGCAATGTGGGCGCCATTAGATCCTGAAGAGTTTGTGGACACCTCTCTTCCTGGGGGTCCCTGGGGCTGGTAGATAAAGTGGAAAAAATTCCCACAGGTGCCTGGTATACAGATGACTGCAAACTGGGACAAATGGCAGCAGCCAATGGGGCTGAACTCCAAAGGTCATGGGTCTGGGGATCACCCCTGAGCCATGGTGGATTCCGTCCCACTTGCTACATAGGCGATCAGCGCAGTTTTACTTCATTTTCAATCTTGTCACCTTTCACTTCTTTAGTGCCCTGACTGTAACCTGAAATTCAGTGTTGAATAGCAATGGTGAAACCAAACATTTTTACTGGTCCCGAGTTTAGCGGGAAGTTATTCAGTCTTTCACCATTAAGTATGATGTTAGCTGTTGACTTTTCAAAAGGTACCTTTTATGAGATTGTGGAGATTCCTTTCTGTTCCTAGTATGTTAAGAGTTTACACTGAGAATGAATGTTGGAACTTGAAAACTGTTGATGTTGGAACTGGTTGTTATCAAATGGGTTTTAAACAAAATTTTGTGTTCATATGGTAACGTAGTGATTAACTTTCAGATGTTATACCAGCGTGAATTTCTGGGATAAACTCCATTCTATCAAGATATATTTTGGTATATATTTTGTTTTATATATTGTTAAGTTTAATATATTAAAATTTAATTTGGAATTTTAGAATCTGTGTTCCTGAGAAATATAGGTCTTTGGTATGAATACTTAACATCTTAACACATTTTTAAGTACACAATTCAGTGTGTTAACTATAGTCACAATACTGTACAGCATATCTCTAGAATTTATTCAGTTTTTTAAGATCTGGAAGTAACTTTATTTTTCCTTTTTAAAAATTATTTCTTGTTTTTTCTATGTTGACTTCTGCCATACAACCACGCAAATCAGCCATAATTATACATGTATCTCCACCTTCTTGGGCCTCCCTCCCTTCCCTCTGCCCCCACTCCTGTAGGTCAGCATCTGTGTGTTATACAGCAGCTTCTAGCCAACGACCCATTTTACACACGGCACTGTATATATACACTGATGCTATTTTCTCCATTCGTCCCACTCATTCCCTCCCCACTATGTCCACGAGTCCATTGCATAACTGAAATGTTAACCCATTAAAAAACAACTCCCCGTTTCCCCTTGCCTCTGGCAACAGCCATTCTACTCTCTGTTTCTATAAGTTTGACTATTTAAGATTCCTCATGCAGTATTGTCCTTCTGGAATTGGTTTACTCACATAGCATAAGGTCCTAGAGGTTTATCCATGTTGTCCCATACGGCATATTTCTTTCTTTTTTAACATCCCATTGCATGTATATACCACATTTTCTTGATCCAGTCATCTGTTGATGCTTAGGTTGTTTCCATGTCTTTGCTATTGCAAATAATACTGTAGTGAACATGGGAGTTCAGCTTTCTCTTTGAGATCCTGATTTCAGTTCTTTTGGATTTACACCCAGAGGTGGGATTGCTGGATCGTATGGTAGTCCTATTTTTAGGTTCTTTTTTTTTTTTTTGAGGACCATCACACTGTTTACCATTTTACATTCCCACAAGTATCAAGTGTTCTGAATTTTCTACATCCTTGACAAAACGTACTCTTTTCTTTGTTTGCTAATAGCAGTCCCCTAACAGATTTGGATTGTGTGATTTTGATTTGTGTTTCCCTGATGATTAGTGATACTGAACATATTTTCATATACCTGTTGGCTGTTAGTATGTCTTTAGAAAAATGTCTAATCAAGACCTCTATCCATTTTAAAATCAGATTATTGTTTTTTTTTTTTTTTTGCTATTGAGTTGCAGGAGTTCATTATAAATATTTGCTCCTTTTCAGATCCATGGTTTGCAAATATTCTCCCTCATTTCATAGGTTGCCCTTTGACTCTGTTATTTCCTTTGCTCTACAGAAGCTTTATAGTTTGATGTAGTCCCACTTGTTTGTTTATTTATTTATTTTTGCTTGTGCTTTTGTCATTTCCAAGACCTATGTCAAGAAGATTTTCTCCTACGCTTTCTTCTAGGATTTTTAGTTCCAGGCTTTTATGTTTAAATTTTTGATCTGTTTTAAGCTGATTTTTATATATGGTATAAGAAAAGGGCTCAATTTCATAATTTTGTGTGTGGATATTTAGATTTCCCAATACCATTTGTTGAAAAGACTATCCTTTTCCTGTTGTGTATTCTTGGCATCCTTGTTGAAGATCAGTTGATTGTATGTGCATGGGTTTATTTCTGGGCTCTCTGTTGGTCTATATATTTGTTTTTATTCCACTGTCATACTATTTTAATTACTGTAGCTTTGAAACGTGTTTTAAAATCAGAAAGTGTGATGCCTCCAGCTTTGCTCTTCTTTTTCAAGATTGCTTTGGTTATTCTGGCCCTTTTGTGGTTCTGTATGACTATTAACTTGGGATGTCTTTCCATGTATTTGTGTCTTTAAATTTTCTTTCATCAGTGGTTTGTAATTTTCAGTGTATAAGTCTTTAACTTCCTTGATGAAAGGTATTCCTAAGTATTTTATTCTTTCTGATGCTATTGTGAGTGGAATTGTTTTCTCAGTTTCTCTTTCAGATAATACATTGCTAGCAGTGAATGAAAATGCAACTGATTTTTGCAGGTCGATTATATATCCTGCCATTTCACTGAATTCTTTTATTAGTTTTAATAGTTTCTTACATGGAGTCTTTAGGGCTTTACTGAATAAATAATAATAAAATCATTGCATCTGCAAGCAAGGATAATTTTACTTCTTTCTTTCTGATTTGTATGTCTTTTATTTCTTTTTCTTGCCTAATTACCCTGGCTAGAACTTTCAGTACTATGTTAAATAAGTGGAAAGAAGGGGCTTTCTTTTCTTATTCCTGATCTTCTGGGAAAAGCTTTCAGTTTTTTACCATTGAGTGTCATGTTTGCTGTGGGTTTTGAATATGTGGTCCTTATTATGTAGAGGCAAATTCCTTCTATACCTAGTTTGTTGAGAATCTTTATCATAAAAAGAAATAAACTGCAATTTGCAGATATAAAGTGATCTGTCCAATATCACAGAATTTGTTAGTGATACAATCAGGTCTCCAAATTTTCCATCTAGGTGCTTTTGCCATGAAACAGTGCTACCCCTCTTTCTTATTCTCCAGGCTTCTTTCAATGCTGGTAAACACTTTGACATTAACAAGTTGAAATTTCACAGACTATTATAGATGTATTTGTACCACAGTCCTATAAAAAGTTTAAAATTTTCTTTCTCCTCTTTATGCTTATACTTGTGTGTACATGTGTGTATGTGTGTGTGTGTGTTTGGATGAAGCTGAGGGTCAGGCGAAATTTTGGAACAAGGCTCAATATAAATCAAATTACCTGTCACAAAAAAAAAATCATGAACTGACAGACATAGACATCCCCAGGTCCATTTTCATTTCATAGCTAAAAAGTTGTGGCGTTGAGCATTTAAGTGATTTGTCTTAGTTTGACCTTTGGGAAAGCTAAATTTGGGGTAAACTAAAGTTTAGTCTAGAATACATTCCATTAAACATACTGTTTTTTCACAGTTTGTAACTGCCTCTTGGATAGTTAACATGGATAGTTATATTTCGGATGGTACAACTATGTCAAAATTTCTATAACTTCTTAAAAGGTGTAATTTGGAGACATTGAGATCTCCATAAGCTATAAATATTAGCAATATTAGTTACTTACACTATCTTTTTTCCTTTTACATTAAATGTATATCAATAACAAGAGAAAACAATCCTTAATTTTAAGCATTATGGTGATAATGTCTACAGAAATAGTACACATAAAAAATATTTAGAATCAGTTTTTGGCTTTAAGCGATTTTTGTAAATGAGAGTTTTTTTTATAACTTTATAAATATCTTTACACCATCCAAATTATCTTGCAGTAGAAATATGAATTTTATCACATCACAAATGTATCAATATATTTTATGAATGCAAAATTGGATGCTGTTGAATGTTAGTCTGACTTTTAGAATGATTATGTGATTGAAATTCCATGAATAATCATAATTTGTTTGGTAGCAGATCGATTATTTTTTTGAAAGTGCATTCATCATTTTCTTGACTGTGTCTGATCATTGGATCCTTGGGGGTAAATTTTCTGTACAGCACATGGGGATTTAGCAATGTGAGTCCCATTAGTGTGAAAAGGAGTTTTGCAGCTAAATCCATGAGCTGAGCAGTTGCTCTTTAATGTTATTTTAATATTTAATGGTTATTGCAGGGCTGTCAAGCTGGGACTGTTTCAATGAGAGAGATTTCCAGAACTTATGAGAGAGATTTTAAACATCTATTCAGAGCATATTGCAATATTCTTCTTTATAAAAGAAGATTCTTTAGGGAGAAACAGTCCAATTCAAAAGAGAGTTTCCCTTTAATTGTGGCAAATTTGAGACTGAGATAATAAATTTCTTATTTTTATTAGAATTATCCAAAAGATCCATTAAATTGCTTTCATGGGGTAACTTAGATATTAGTTTGGTGCAGTTTTAATGGAGTATCAGATAGAGTCAGGAATAAAGGGGTTTTCAGTTTTGTTTTCTGTTTATGAATAGTCATTATTTGTGTCATTAGTTTTATGATTTTTTGAGTTAATTGGCACTCTTGATTTTCCTCAAAATTCTGTAGGCAAAATTTGCAGAGGTTATTGTATGTGAAGAAACCTCCATGAAGAATCAGTGGTTTTTGCTACAAGTTAAGTTATTTGTCATCTCAGGGATGAATCTCATAAATGGCAGCATTTTCCCCCCTGAGCATCTCCCTAAATGCCTGGTGGCCCCCAGGAAATCAGCACATACCGACATGTTATTTAACATCTGGGCTTCAGAACTTAAAATATAACCCATATTATTTTGATCAACTCTGAAGAACATAAAACCTGTATCTCAGGTAGCTTGAGAAGTCGCTCAAGGTCACCAGGTTTGTTAGAAAAACTCAAATGAAAAATAACAGCTGTGTTTATCCATCACTTACCTCTCCTTTGTCTTGAAAATTCAAGCTTTCCTTCTCTTCTTTCACTCAGCCTATAAATCTGTGCAAGTTTCCACATTCTGAAAACAAGCCAAAAAACCAACGTGTCCACCATGCATAGCTCCCCTTCAGCTGTGTTCTCCCATGCTTCCTTCCACCTGCCACCCACCTCCTCAGAGAGCTCCACCCACCTCCTCAGAGCCCCACCCACCTCCTCAGAGAGCTCCACCCACCTCCTCAGAGCCCCACCCACCTCCTCAGAGAGCCCCACCCACCTCCTCAGAGCCCCACCCACCTCCTCAGAGCCCCACCCATCTCCTCAGAGAGCTCCACCCACCTCCTCATAGCCCCACCCACCTCCTCAGAGAGCCCCACCCACCTCCTCAGAGAGCTCCACCCACCTCCTCAGAGCCACACCCACCTCCTCAGAGAGCCACCCACCTCAGAGAGCCCCACCCACCTCCTCAGAGAGCCACCCACCTCAGAGAGCCCCACCCACATCCTCATAGCCACACCCACCTCCTCATAGCCACACCCACCTCCTCAGAGAGCTCCACCCACCTCCTCAGAGCCACACCCACCTCCTCAGAGAGCCACCCACCTCAGAGAGCCCCACCCACCTCCTCAGAGAGCCACCTACCTCCTCAGAGAGCCCCACCCACCTCCTCAGAGAGCCACCCACCTCCTCAGAGCCACACCCACCTCCTCAGAGAGCCACACCCACCTCCTCAGAGAGCCACACCCACCTCCTCAGAGCCACACCCACCTCCTCAGAGAGCCACACCCACCTCCTCAGAGAGCCACCCCACCTCCTCAGCCACCCACCTCCTCAGAGAGCTTCACCCTCCTCCTCAGAGAGCCCCACCCTCCTCCTCAGAGAGCCACACCCACCTCCTCAGAGAGCCATCTACTTGCTCAGTCCCCGCTTCAGCGTCCTTCTGCTCTGATCTTTTCCCGCCTCATCGCCTGACCTCTCCTTAGTGTCTGCTTGACTTGTCTGCTTTTTGCTTCTTCACACGCTTTACCACCTTCTTTTCACTCTTCCTTCCCTTTATCCTTTCTCTTACTTTACTGTTGCTTGTTCAGTTGCCAAGTTGTGTCCGGCTCTTTGTGACGCCATGGACTGCAGCACGCCAAGACTCCCTGTCTTTCACCGTCTGCTGGAGTTTGCTCAAACTCCTATTCATTGAGTCAGTGATGCCATCCAACCACCATCCTTTGTCTTCCCTCTCTCCTGCCTTCAGTCTTTCCCAGCATCAGGGTCTTTTCCAGCGAGTCGGTTCTTCGCATCAGGTGGCCAAAGTGTTGGAGCTTCAGCGCCAATCCTTCCAATGAATATTCAGGGTTGATCTCCTTTAGGATGGACTGGTTTGATCTCCTTGCTGTCCCAGGGACTCTCAGGAGTCTTCTCCAGCACCACAGTCTGAGAGTTCAAATTCTTACTAAACACTTATTTATTTTTTTTTTTTTTCAGACACCACTCAAGTAACTCACAAAGTTCAGTAAGTCCTAGTCAGAGTCCTGAAGGAGCTTAGGTTCTGCTGGAGAGTTAACAGAACAGCACCTCTCCTTTTTCTGCTCTGAGATACTAGAGCTTGGTCTCTGGAGACTGTGTTTCTCCTGCTGGCCAAGGCCACTCCTGCTGGAGTCATGCAAGAGAGCTGAGAAGGCTGGAGTGAGGCAAAGAGACTTCCTTTTTGCTCTTTACTTACTGTTCCTGTCAGAGCTCCTTGGTTGAGCCCTTCACTGAGGCAGTGATGATTGATTCCAGTCTCAGCTCCTTATTGGCATTCAGAACCGTCTTTATGGACTCCTTCAGTGGTACCAGCCCCAGCTGAGCAGTGCTCTGCCTGAGCGGTCTGGGTCCCATGTGGAACATACCCTCTGAGCATCTCCAGGCAGCATCCCTTCTCAGGGGTGGGGGTCCCAGCTCCGTGGGGCCGAGTCTTCCAGAAAGTCCAGGCGGCACCGCTGACTGCTCTACCACTGTTTCTTCTGACCCAGAGGTTCCTGGAGCCTCAGTGATCTCAGTGTGGCAAGTAGTGATTAAAAGGAGCCTTGGGCAAGCCCCAGTGGGGGAGATACAGTGCAGACTCCCTAAGTCCTGTTCTCTTTTGGGGAGGGGGTGTTGAGGGATGGATGGCTTATGGTTCTTCATTTTGAATACCTTTGTGGTTTAGTTGCTAAGTCGTGTCCACCACCCCCCCCCCCACCCCGCCATGAGGTTCTTCTGTCCATGGGGTTTTCCAGGCAAGAACACTGGAGTGGGTTGCCATTTCTTTCTCCAGGGGATCTTCCTGACCCAGGGATCGAACCTGGGTCTCCTGTGCTGCAGGCGGTCCCCTGCATTGCAGTTGGATTCTTTACCGATTGAGCTACCAGGGATGCATTGAGTACCTTTACTGAAATATAATTCATATACCACACACTCACACATTTAAAGTATTTGGTGCATTTTAGAGTACTCATAGAATTGTGCAGCCATCACCACCGTCTAATTTTACAACCCTAAACGTCAAAATCAAGGCTCCATCAGGGTTGGTGTCTGGTGAAACCTCTCTTCCTGGCTTGTGGGCAGCCGCCTTTCCACTGCATCCTCATATGGCCTTCTGTGCCGGAGGCGGGGGGCGGGCAGAGAGAGAGAAATCTGGTGTCTCTTGTCTCTTCCTCCTTGTGACGTTTCACTTTTTACCGTATCAACTTGGCTGGGCCATGGGGTACCTAGATACTTGGTGAAACAGTATTCTGGATGTTTCAGTGAGAACGCTTTGGATCAACATTACCATTTAAATGCGTAGACTTGAGTAAAGCGGATTTGTAAACTGGGTAACCCCAGTACCAGTCCCCACTCATTGATGTCTTGAAATGACTCATATAGGAAAGCCAGCTTTGTGCACAAAGTGCTACAGAATGTTTCTAGAACTTTTGACCATAAAGAGAAGTGTTTTCATGAAAATTATGGCTTTTTATATTTGAAGTCTACTTTTTGGAGAATGCTGTCTTCTGAAAGTTTGTTTTCATAATATTGTTTGGGGGATTGCAGAGTAAAATTCTTATAAAATATTTTATAATCCATACACAGATACACAAATGTTAATCTCCATTTGTATTATTGCTTCTACTTAAACTACAACTCCTAAAGTTACTGCTACTATCGGTATTTCAGTAAACCCATTTTAAAAATACATTTGCACCACTATTGGGGGGATTTTAGTCCTAGTAATGTAAGTTTATCTTATCTCCCAAAGCATGTATTTTTTAATTTATTTTCGCAGATATTTTTGTTGATGATATGAGCTCTTTTGCTTTCATTATCTTTGTTTTTGCAGTGAAATTAGACAGTTTTTCCTTGAACTCTGTATTCATAAGATTGCTTTTTTTTTTTTTTCCTTAAAGAAGCAAA